>NW_009936421.1:0-1472 GCF_000696875.1 Nestor notabilis | reverse complement strand
TTTCCCTAGGCAAACTATGAGAAAATATCATCTACCTTTGAGACAGAGCTGGCAGTCACCAAGAGAGAAGAAAGAGGGAGGAGGGAAAGGAGAAGAAGAGGATGTGAGCAGCAGGGATGTGACTTGAGAAGCGGAGGACCGGGGAAGGTCGTCCTGAATAACTGGTGCCAGGAAACAGAACAGTACTTTCCAAAACCTTGTCTGCATTGGCAGCTAGTGCTTCAGGCTGCATCTGTGTGACACTTAGTGTCACGTACTGGCATGAAAGGCAGGAACTTCAGTCACCAAGGGACTGACCTAGGAAACTGAAGTCTTACTGTCCTATGAATACTCTCATTATACGTACAGAGCCAACGTACAGATCCATGTGCCATGTGTCAGTCAGCAGAACTCTTCTCTCTCTACCCCTTTCATGACTGTTTCTTCTCTCTACCTCTGTGTAGCTTGAATCCAAGGTGGAGGTGTCCTCATCACCACCTGCCATGCTCACATACTATCACCTAATAAACTCTCACACAAAGCAGCGGGGCTTTTCATACTTCGTTTCTCACAAACCAAGAAGAGAAAAATAACTTGTATGAGCCACAAAAAACCTGTGTGATCTGTTCATCACTGTAAGCCCCTTTTGCTTCACAGAGAGCACAGGGCTTTCAGCTTTTTCTTTGTGTATGGTCTCATCTACTGGTAAAAACTACGTGCTCATAAAATCGCAGTTCACAGACTGCGTATCATAGAATTATAGAATCATAGAACGGTTATGGTTGGAAAGGACCTTAAAGATCATCCAGTTCCAACCTCTCTGCTATGGGCAGGGACACCTTGCACTAGACCATATTGCTCAAGGCTCTGTCCAACCTGGCCTTGAACACTTCCGGGCATGGGGCAGCCACAACTTCTTTGGGTAACCCGTTCCAGTGCCTCACCACCCTCCCAGTAAAGAATTTCTTCCTTATATCTAACCTGAATATATATCACATCTTCTAGGGGGACTGCAAGTCATCTGTTTTCCCTTGGGAAAGAGCAGTTGGCCCAGCAAGGTGGCAGTGAAACTGTCAATCCACAGAAGACCCGCAGAGCCAGTTAGCAGCCAGGGCATAGTCTCTGAAGAGCAGTAACTCGAGGATGAACCTTCTCTGGGCAACTCACAGGGGCTGAGTCTGTGAAGACCAGTAACTCGAGGATGAACCTTCTCTGGGCAACTCACAGCCTGCACAAAATCCCCCCCTCCAGCATCCGCAAGGCGCTAGTCAGCCTTGTGGATCCTACACGTAGGGCCTTCTGGGAGGCAGGAGGCGAGCAGCAGCACAAGGCATCGCTACTGCTAACGGCGGGCGCTGCGTCCTACTGACTTCTGTCCCTTTGCTCCAGAAACACGCAGTAGATAGAATGAGGGAGCGATGGCAGGGCCTGTCGCATGCTCGGACGGTGCACAGGTCGCCATGGGGTGGCGAGAGGGGAAGGACACCGCGGGT
>NW_009936420.1:0-9585 GCF_000696875.1 Nestor notabilis | reverse complement strand
AATGCCCTGTCCAGCTAAATCTTAAAGGTGTCCAGCACTGAGGAATCTGCCACTTACCTTGGAAGATTATTCCAATGGCTGATTGATTGTGCTCGTTGTGAAACTTCTTCCCTTGTGTCCAGTCAGAATCTCCCCAGGAGTAGCTTGTGCCCATTAGCACTATCTTCCCCCTGGCTCCTTGTAAAAAGGGGGTCTCAGTTGTCTTTGTAGCCATCCTTTTAATACTGGAAAACTGGAGAGTTTCAGCAGTAGGTATTTTGTGAGTCAAGAAATGTGGGGTCTCAACACTGTAGCCTTTATCTTTCAGTGGCAGTGGTGGTTGAAAGTAGCATCAGAAAGAGAAATGGTAGTTGAGAGACTCTTCGCTCCATGGAAGAGGCCCAGTGATTCCCAGGACTTCCCAGATCATGGTGTCCCTGCCTGGGGGTGTGTGTGTGTGTGTGTAACTAGATGATCTTCAAGGTCTCTTCCAACCCAAACATTCTATGATTCTGTGACATACAATGCAATATTTCATGATCTGTAGTGATATTGTAAAGTTCCAAAAAACAATTAACGTGTTTCCATTCTTGTATATAGTGCTTAGGAAAGGGGGGGGCAAGAATGGCTCTGGGCAGCTAAACTGCAAGCCACCACATTGTCACTGGGATCCCAGCAAACCTGGGGGACCCAGCAGCACCTACGTCTGCTTCTGGCCAGGGCCCTTCACAAGGTTGCCGGTCCAAGCCAGGACTCGTTCTCTAATGTCTTTTGGGTGAAATAAGACCAGAATAAGCCATTGGCTACAGTTCCGCTTGTGGCACAAGCCACGTTCTAACCGGTTTCCTGAAGAGACAGATTTGTGCAGTTACCACGGGTGACTCGAAGTCTGATGCCACATTGGTTCTGTTGCGTTGCTATTTTTGGTCGCTGCTTATTTCTGCATAGCAAATAGACTCTCAGGAGAGAAAGGCAGGAGAGCGCAGCCCAGGCCTCAACCTCCCTACACCGACTGACCCCAGGAGCTGACACAGGATTGAGTGTGAGGGTGGCACTCCCTGGCTGAGCCTTTGCTGTCTGCAGGCAGGTTTACATCAACCTGTGTCAGGGCTGGTTCTCTGAAAACCTCATATCCACTAGGGAGGACTTCGCTGAGCCATCCGCTTCCAGCTTTTTCCTTTGGGTTTTGGTTTTTTTTCCTTTTGACACTCAAATTGCTTCTATGCCAATGCACATAAGTATGGCGAACAAGCTATGAGGGTGGTGAGACACTGGCACAGGGTGCCCAGAGAAGCTGTGGCTGCCCCATCCCTGGCAGTGCTCAAGGCCAGGTTGGACACAGGGGCTTGGAGCAACCTGGTCTAGTGGAAGGTGTCCCTGCCCATGGCAGGGGTTGGAACTGAATGAGCTTTAAGGTCGCTTCCAACCTAAACCATTCTATGAAATCCACGTTTATCTCAATTGCATTGATGGAAATGACTCTTAAGCCACATTAATGGGTGAGAAAAATTTGTCATTTATTACAATTTTTCAATTTAAAAACAAAAGGATCCTAAATTCAGAGAGGCATGTCAGTCCCTCAGCAGCAGCCAATGTGCAACACTTGGGAAGGTACTGTACAGCACCAAGTGCATATGACAATGAGGTACCCCTACTAAACTCTTTTGAAATAGATGGTAGTGTTCTGTATACGCTGCTGATGTATCCTGTATGTATCGAGGTAAACTGAGGCAGGGGGCAGTTAAGTACCTAAATCTGTCCCAGCACAGTGAGGCTCATAAAGTGTGATTCTTTGGTTCTGAATAGTAGGCTGTGTGTTAAATGGGGAGGATCATGACTTGTCACCGTTACTTAATATTTGGGTTGTGCCAGTGGGAAGAGCTTGCCTGCACATCCCTTTGCTGTCAGGTTAGCAGCACGTGTGCCTATATACAGGGACCCTCCAGCTTGTTAGTTAGTGGTGGGGTTCCTGGCACTGCTGCAAACCAGTGCAGGTACTCTGAGCAAAACCACTTACCGTGACAAGAGGAGTGTCCTGGGTTTGGTGTGAAGGTGACCTGGGGGAAAACATGCTCCCGTGCTCATAGTTAGGTTGATGCTCAAGTGCTACAGAAGGCTGGCATGACTCAGGCTTCTCTGTAGCTTTGACACATTTAGAAGTGTGCCCCTAGGTCCCAGGGCAGCTTTATATCCCTTTGAAAAATGCGGCTTGACCCTTTAGGGCAGTGGAGTGGCCTGGCTAAAATGGGCTTAATGTGAATCTGAACTCCAGAGGCTTTATGCCAAAGCAAAGGTCCTGCTTGCTGTGCTTAAGGGTGCTGGGTGCAGGCACCGAGGAGGAGGCAGCCCAGAAGCCAGCAGAGGCCTGTGTTGATAGAGCAGATGAATGTTGGGTGCAGGATAATAGCCCATCAAGACAATCATTTGAGAACATGCATTTCTCTCTCTCTTCTTTCACATCTGACTGGTTATCTATTGCTCCTCTTTACTGTAGTCTGCTTGTAGGGCTTCATAGCTTTTGAAGGTTTAAGAATATTTTTTTTTTCTTATTGCCTTGAAGTAATCACCTATATTTAGGTCAGTGACATGATGAAAGATGTTGATGTGTTTTTACCTAAAGCTGGAAATTGCCTTTCCGGATATCACTGAATGGAAGAAAGCTAATGGAGCCTTGTTGTGCTTTCATTGCTTTTGCAGTGGTGTTCTTGTTTTAGGGCTATGGCACGCAAAGCACCCTTCCCCACCGCACGGCTTGGCTTTCAGCTCCCTCTGCATCCTCCGCTGGCTCCCCTGCATGGAGTGGACTCGGAGAAGGGCGAGGGGAAGGTCACAAGAAGTTGTTTTACTCCTCAGCTACCTGGAGCAGGCATCATCAGCTCTGCCCTATCAAGTAGAAAATGTGGCACTGATAAATCCTGTCCGCTAAGGAGCCGAGCCTCTTTAATATGCAAGTGCTCAGTCAAAGAAAGTAAACAGACATCTCCTTCTGCAGGGAATTACTAGACAAATGTCTCCCTCCCCTTACTCTCCTTCCTTCCTCCTCCCTCCCATTTAAGTGTAGGAAATTCTGCTTGCTTTATTTGATAAAGAGGAGGAGGGGAAAGGACATGTACTGAATCATGGTTAAGCTGCTGTCTTCTACCCCAAGACCTTTCAGTCTAGATGTGCTTCATTAGTTTGATAAGCAGACACCAAAAAGGGGGAGGGGTGCGGGGTTTGCATGAGGGGATCTGCCTAGGGGCTGCCCGGAGGTTTAAGAAGATGAACTGCTAATGATGTTGAAGCTGTACCTTTTTGGGACCTCGGCTCCTGCAGGAAAAATGGGCCCTTTTCACTAATTGTGTTGTGCTCAGTAGTGTGATGGAAAGGGACTCACAGGGGAGCGAAAGAGAATGAATATCGGCTGGGCTCTGCCCCTGAGCAGCCTCCTCTCCGCTCCTCCCCCAACCCAAATCATCTCTTTAGCAGGGTATCTGGCATGAAGTCATCCTAAATATCGGGAGATAACATTAGGAAAAGAGATTAATTTGGTGGGTCATTTATTTGGACAGCCTTGCGTGAGCCTTGCAAACTAAACGTAGATTTTAACAAATGTTGTCCAAATTGGCAATGCAAATGTTTTGATGAATAGCTACCAGAAAGACTGTGAACCTTGGATCTGGCCCTGTGCATGTGCAAACACAGGATCTAAGGACTTTCGAACGTTACTCACTCTAATCCCGTGCCAGCCCTTTTCCTCTCTGGCAGACTCATGCCTCAGAAGTGGATAACTGGATCCCCACCGTGCAGTGGGGTATGCAGTTTTTCACCCGAGGTGCTTATCACATATTTCCAGGTGTACTCTTTTTCCTTTCACCCAGACGCCACCCCAGTCGAGAAGGTAAAGTGCAATTCCCAGGTGTGCTTGTGGAGCATTGCCTTTCTCCTGCTCCAGCATCTCGCTCAGTTCAGCTCACTCCAGTGTTAAACTGTCAGCATTTCCAGCTCATACAGCCTGGCCCAGTGTTTTAGGGTAGGGAGATTTGGAGGTGCTGTGCCACGCTAGGCTTGGGACCCCCTTTCCAGGCTCCTGCCAAATGCCACCCTACTCAATCCCATGTTGGCTGGGCACCTCCTCCCATAGGCAAAGGAGCCAAAGGCAGCTGGAGGTGCTGCTTGGAACTCAGACCCCAGCAGGCACAGCAATCCCCAACTATGCAAATGAGTGGGCATCTAGGCTCATAAATGTCCTGTCATTGTCTTGAAGTTGTATATCCCTGCCACAGTCGGTGGCTGTGGGCAGATGGGAATCACCTGGAAAGCTGTTCAGCAAAGGAGATAGGTGAAACTTCAGGAGGCAGCTGGGTACCCAGGGAACTGCCCCAAATGTGAGGTGTCCCCAGTGTCAAGGAAAAAGAGCATGAGATTTGTAGTGTCTCTGGAGCACTCCAGCAGCATGGGAGTGGGCTGCAGGATGAAAGCAAAAAAAAAGATGTTTTGATTTTGCTTTGTTTTGTTTGCTGGACAACATCTACTTAATGCGCAGAATTCCCTGCTGCATGCTGTCGCAAAGGCTGCATGTAAAAGGAATGGGATAAATGCACCAGGGAGAGGTTTGCAGTTGAGAACAAGAGTGTGCTAGATCGACACAGACTCTAGCACAGGATGCTCTTAATCCTCTGATTGCTGGAAGCTGGGAGGGATCCCAGGGGAAGGCTCGCTGTGTATTTGTCCTTGTTCCTTTTACGCTTTCCCTAGGCATTCATGGCTGGCGACTGTCAGAGGTGGGGGACTGAGCTAAGAACCACCTTTATGTGTAAAACCATTGTATTACACTGACAGAAGGATGGTGGAGTGAACACCTGTGTCAGGACATTGTGGGATAACCTGGGCAGCCAGGGTGCAGAGCAGAGCTTTATGGAACCGTTGCTGGTTGTAAGCTGTCCCATACGTGACTTCCTCAGCATCCCTTTGATGGGGATGGTCAAAGGAGGTGCTCTGGCAGCCAGAGCAATAAATGCTGATGTTATATGTGTTGTAAACCACTTCACAGAGAGAGGTGAACATCTCCCAGGGTGTGGTGTGGCAAGGCCAAGAGACAGACTGTTTGAAGTTGTGACCAACTGCTTCTCTTCCTTTCGTTTTGGAGACGACTTGACATAGTGGGTGACGCAGACAACCACAACAATAATCTCTGGCTCCAAAGGTTATTCAGGAGTTTTTGCCCGCCTTCCATCTTGCTGTCTCTTGCCTTCTCTGCCACTCAGAGAGGGACCGATCGGGGCGGCTGGTGGCTGCTCCCACAGAAACCTCTTGCCCAGTAACACTGCTAGTCCTCCTTCTCACACAGCACATGTTGCATTTGTGCCTCTGCCTTGACCAAAATCCCTCTCTGTCAGCTCCCAGCAGCAGCAATGGTGTGGGGAGGGGTTAGGATCACCCCCGCTCAGGGAGGGGTGCAGGGTAGTCTATTCCTGTAGAGAAAACATGCATCACACGGGGTGGTGGAGAGGGGACTGTGCCTTGGTCCCTGTAATTATACCCATCTGTTACTTCCCTGTCTCCGCCGCCGCCGAGGAAACACACAAAGCATCACAAGTGTGATTTAAGCCCCTGGAGAATACAATGGCTTCATTTGAAGGAGCCGAGCTGGCCTCTAAGGCCCTGCTTTTACTGCCCCACTGCTGCACGCTGGGCTATTGAGGGCCACTCTTTCACAGCGCCATTGGCTCTCGCTGCTCGGTCATTATTAACTCTGTGCCTTTTTTGTTGTTTCTGCTGCTGTTGTCAGACTTGCACGGAGGGGACGATGTTAGAGCTGTTCCTCCTTTCCCTATCAAAGTGACTGCTTTGGGAGTTTAGTGCCTTCCACATTAATAGGACTGGTAAACTGGGTTTGTATCGCAGTCGCTCTTGTTTTCTGTGCCCTCTTGTCATTGCTGTTGACTCATCAGGCTGAAGTGTCTGAGCTTAATTGAGGCAGTAACAATGCAATCAACATTTCTCTCTATTTTTATCTGCATCTCTCCCTCCCCTCTGGTTTTTCTGATGCCTGACATGCTATTTCTGGGGCTTAGAGCTTGGCAGCCTTGCAAAGGGTTGCACTGGGAAGGGACTGAGCCACAAATGGAGCAAAGCCCACCAAAGGTAACAGGGGTTCATTCTTTTCTCTCTGATACTAGACTTCCCTGCATTATACTCATCATTCTCTCTGTACTCCTCTTGTCGTATCCCCCTGTCATCCTTCCCGCAGTGTGGAGAAGGACTGGGCAGAGGGAAGTAATTCTACAGCGGGGCTGTATGGATGCACCTAATTAGCATAAGATTAACATAACCCTCTTTGTTTAACAGAGTATCCAGCTCTCCTCCTTTATCCAAGTGATGTGACCAGAGGCAGGCAGGAGTGGCTGGTCTTGGTGAGATTTTTAAGAGATCAGTGATGAAGACGTTAGCTTGGTCTTTGGTTGTCATAGGGTTCCCCATGACTTGAAGAGGAGAAGAATGCTCCTGCCAGCTGTACACTTCTGTGGCAACCATTCTGCAGCAGATGACTGGTAGTCACGTTTCCAACACAGGTCTCCAATGTTAGAGAGCTGTCTATATGTAAGTAGCCTGCTTGGTCAGGGATGCGAGTCCTGGGAGCAGTAGTATCATCATCAGAGATGCTAAGAGCTCGGAAAAACTCACTGCTTTTCCTCACGTGCTTAATTACAGGCTCTGAGATGTGATTGCTTTTGTGTTAGCTTTGAGAGCAGGGCTAGGATTCAGGTGCCACTGCTGAGTGTGCTGCTTTGACTAGAGTAACAATGATCCCAGCATCTCACACGGCTAACCAAAGGGCCTGGTGCAGCAAGAACATTTACTGAGAGCGCGATAAGGGACAGAGTCACAGCAGTCAACTTCCACTGGCTTCTTACATTGACTTTCTTCTCCTCTTGCCTCTACAAGTGCAAAGAACGTCCTGCATGTGTCAGCCATTATTTCCCCCCAGCAACAGCCAAAGAACATGCATCTGCACGTCATCCAGCGTACCACTCAGTTTTAGCTGCAGCGTTTGTTACCGTACCACTGGGAAGCTGGGGAAGCCAGCGCAGCTGAGTCAGGGACTTGACAAAGGCACATTGCCGCTTTGCAGAGAGGCCGTATTCCCTTTTGTTTTCTTGGTCCTTTTCCCATATTGCTTCTGCAACACCAGGTTTGCCCAGGGACAGACAGAAAGCCTAGAGCTGGGAGAGTGAAGCCAGGACATAGAATCACAGAATGGTTAGGGTTGGAAGGGACCATGGAGTAGCAACACAAAGTGCACCATTTCCGGATTTAATGTTAAGTGCTGTGATTCATCCTGGGCCCACCGTGGAGACCTTCTGAACCATGGCCACTCTCTCTGCATGTAAGAGCATTCATGGGGGTTTTAAGGTGCTTTGCTGCATGAGCATTGAAATACAAAATAGTTCTGCCTCTGTGTTCCTGAGCATCCCTAGCTAAGGCAGGTGCCCAGGCAAGTAGACCCAGCAAGACAGTTTGTGTTGCAGTGTGTGGCTGTAGCAGTCTGTTGATCTCTTGTAGAAGCTGAAGAGCAAACCAGGCCTTTGAAAGGAAGGATGGTCTTGGACCAGTCTAGCCCTCTCTCGCTGGGCCATGCTTCTGATGCCTGCACCCAGAGATGCAGCACAGTTTGGGTGGGCACAGTAGCAAGAAATGAATGGATCTTAAAGGTTTTGCAAGTCAAAGGGTTTGCCTATAAATAATAAAATTATAATAAATAAATAAAATAATAAATTTGCATATACAAAGAGGATGGTAAAACAATGAAACAAGTTGCCCAGAGGAGTGGTAGATGCCCCATCCCTGGCAGTGTTCAAGGCCAGGCTGGACGGGACTTTGAGAAACCCAGTCTGGTGGAGGGTGTCCCTGCTCATTGCAGTGGGTGTTAGAACCAGATGAACTTCAAACTCCCTTCCAGCCCAGACTGTTCTATGATTCTGTGGTTCAAAGGGATGCCAACTGGCTTTAAAATGTCTTTTCTTCTGAAATTGATTCAGGTTACCTAAAGTGTCAAACCTAAGGTGTCAAAAGGAGAAAGTATGTGGGAAAACTGTGGGGTTTTCTTTTTTTTTGCTGTCTAATGTCTGGGTGCCCTTAGCAGCACACATGTGTGGTTGGTGTCCGTGTTTTCCCTGTATATGTTTAGTTCTTCTGTGAAGTGATGTCAGGCAGAAAATCATCTGAAAGTATGAAAATGTCAGTAGAAAAAACCAGGAGCTAGACAGCACCTGGGTAACAGAATTTGTGTAAAATACTTCAAACTTGTGCCTGGGAAATGCCTGGGTTTCGGGTTGACAGAGTCCTTTGCAGCGAGACACGCCTCTCCTTTGTGTGAACTATACCGCCCTGCACCCTCTTTCTGTCACCTTTTGAGTATTGTCATTGGACTGCTCATCTCTATTTTGTGATCTTTTCCACTTTTTTTTTAATTCAAAATTGACATACTCTTCTCCTCCCCCCTCCCGCCCTGCAGTACAGGTAGAAACTGCTGCTTTGTATCCAAACCAGAATTGATTTTAAGGCAATACATGCACATCTAGACCTCCCAGCATTGATGCTGTAATCTCCGCTGGCATCCTCAATAATTTTATGTCCTCGTGTGAGACTTTACCTCAGAAATATATAAATACAAAGCCCAAATTTTGTAATGTAGAGAACAAATGCTTTCGAATATGTTGGAAGGGTATGCAAGAACCAGCCACTAAGCGAAGGAAGGCAAGAGGCAGCTGACTTTGTTAAATAGTTGTTAATACCTTTTGCTGTTGGCAGAGCCTGAAGTTTTAATCAGCTCTGTCTGTGTGTCTGTCTCTGCCTTCTGCGCTTGCATTCCCTTTGTTGGCATGGTTTTGTGCCGTGCCGTTTTTGCCTGTAGCCACATGCCTGTTGGGGTGTCTCTCGTGTGCGCGCCTTGCTTCAGCGTGTGTTTGCCTGCCTGCTCCATACGGGCTCCGCTCCGGTGTGTCCCGGCATGTCTGCCCGCGCCTTTCTGCCTGCGTGGGTCTCTCTGAGACAGCCCATGTGCCGGCATCTGCCTCCTTACACAGTCCTGACTGTCAGTGTGCGCATCTTGGAGCACGTCTGCCCGCACGCACCGCATCCCTCCCTGTGCATCTGTGCCTCGGTGTGTTCGTGCGCCTGGCCGCGGTACGGAGCACGGGAGGGTTTGTGTGTGGTGGGGCTGGCAGCGTTTAAACTGAATTTGGTGGCTGTGCTCTTGTTGAGATGGAGACTCCACCGTTTCCTTCTGTCAGCCTAACACATGCTCGTACCGGGGAGGAAAAAGCTGTTGCCTTGGTGGCTTCACTGAAGTGAAATAAAATGTTGTTTCGAGTCGGTGGGAGCGGGGATCGTTCTCAGATGTCAGCTCCTCAAAAACAGCCTCCCTAAACGTGGAGAGAAGAAAATGGACTTTTCTCTTACAGAAGGGGCTTGTACCCTTTGCGTGGTGTTGGATTCCCATCCCCCGCCCCGCGTCGCCCCCCCAGATCCAGGCAGAATGCTGTGCTCCAAAGGGAAGGTCTTTAAAAACAAAAGGCAGCTGTCAATTTAATCCAAGCTCCCTGATAAAATTCCAGCAGAGTT
>NW_009936419.1:80201-101498 GCF_000696875.1 Nestor notabilis | reverse complement strand
TGAGGCACTGGAATGGATTACCCAAGGAAGTGGGCAGTCCCTGACAGTGTTCAAGGACAGGCTGGACAGAGCCTTGGGTGACATAGTTTAGTGTGAGGTGTCCGTGCCCATGGCAGGGGGTTGGAACAAGATGATCTTAAGGTCCTTTCCAACCCTAACTATTCTATGATTCTATGATTACTTTTTTTTATTATACTCAACTAGTATTAATGAACACCTTTGTAGTATTTTGTGGTTTGTGGTATAGCAGTTCTTCATTCATCTTGTCAGCTATCTTTATAATTTTCTAAATCTGTTCTATATCTTTTCTCAGTCCTCATTTTGCCAAATTGAAGAATCTCAAGTTTTCTTTGTCTCTCATCATAACTGCTCCATTACCTGAATCATTTTATTTCCCCTTCTGTGTACCTTCACTATATCTATTCTTCAGTCCCAAGAAACAGAAAACAGCTGTGGGATGCACACAAGACATGAACATGTTTATACTGGTTATGTGGGCCTACCAGAGTTTGGTTTATGCACTCTGAACCTTTGAGTTTACAGAACTGTATTGATCATTGTGTTCTTGCTTTTTATGCAATTGTTGATTCTTTCCTAGAAGTGGTCAATGTGGATTTCAGGGTGGATTAATATCCACAAAATAACTTCCAAGATAACCATACAAATTGAAATTTTCTGTGAAGCATAAACTCAACACAGGATGACATTTTTATGGCTTATAGTCGTCTTGTTTCCTATTAATTTTATCCATATTTCATGGGCTATAAACTACCAGTATGTCATTTGCTTCTAGGGCAAGATAATTTTATCTTCCTTCCCGTCCTTCTGTTGTCCTCTCTGTTTCACAGGAGTTGTCTGTTCCATTTTATGGTCAGAGATGGTTTATCTGATACACAGTTGACTTCTGGGTTATTGTTGTCTTCCCCTTAAGTTCTATGCTTTTTTAGTCTAGCTTACATGAGACAAAAATTAAAATTCTTAACCTTTTTTGATTTTACAGTTGCTGTATATTTTTTATATTTGCAGTAACATTTATCTTTAATTATACCATATAAACAAACATTCTCCATAATTCTAATGGAACAAGTAGGTTACCATTCATTCTTAAGCTTTCATGTAAGAGTGAAATATTAATAAATTCAAAATGATAAGGGGTTTTGAAATAGTAAAAACTTAGTAATCTTTTTCTGCACACAAGAAAACAGAAGAATAATATAATTTTCATTGAACATGTGATTCTATATTAAATTTAATTATAGTGTCTTTCATTGTCTTGCTGTTTGTTATTTTATCAGTTACCTACTATTAAAAATTTTATTATATATTTGTGTAGATGGCACAGTAAATGAGCCAGACATGTCTGCAAATTTCTGTCCTGATCATAAAGCACCCATGGTACTCTTCTTGGACCGTGTCTATGGTATTAAGGACCAAAGTTTCCTCCTTCACTTACTGGAAGTTGGATTTTTACCAGATTTAAGAGCCTCTGCTTCTTTGGATACAGTAAGTATTTTGCTGTGGAGTTCAGGTGCAGTGGCTGAACCCAGTGGCTCCGTAAATGTAAAAAATGGAATTTCAAGTCAAAACAACTATTTAAAAAATTACTGTAAAGACAAACAGTATTAATTCACTTACTATTAATTTAGGTTGTTTAATTACAACCTAATTAATAATTAATGCTTATGATCATAAGCATTCAGTGCTACTTTATGAATCAAGAGTGCAATGTAGTTTAGAAACTTTTAATACAGGCTTACATTAGTTATGCAGTAAGTACATTTTGTATACTGTAATAGGCCTAATGATTACTTTTGTTGTGTGCTTCCAGTAATTATGCTGAAAATTCATATATGTGTAGGTATGAAGAAATGAAGTGAGATCAGAAGGGCTACTTAATGCTTTGTGGTTTTTGCTAACCTATTTAAAGAAAGAAGCTGTATATTCTTTTTTGCTCCTATTGGTTCAGAGTACAGTGGTGCAAGAGATAGGTGATAAGTGGATGACTTGGATTTTATCGATTAAAAAAAAAAAAAAAGCTTTTGTCTTTATGTGTTATGAATGGATATCATTTTAGCACCCAGTCACTAAGGGGACTTAAGGAGTATTTAGTTATTCTGTTTTATAGACTTCATATCTAGTAACCTTTATTCCATATGATACTAACAGTCTTTTACTACTTCATACAGGTTTCTCTGAGTACCACAGAGGCAGCTCTTGCACTGAACAGATATATTTGCTCAGCTGTGTTTCCATTACTCAGAAGATGTGCTCCCCTCTTTTCTGGAACAGAGCATCATGCCTCTCTGGTTGACTCCATGCTTCACACAATATATAGGTTATCCAAAGGACGTTCCCTTACAAAAGCACAGAGAGACACTATCGAAGAATGCCTGCTTGCTATTTGCCAGTATGTATTATACTTGTGTACAAATTGATTTCTTTGTGCAGTATATGTATTTTTGTAATTTCTTTCTTTGTATATAATGTAGAACTAAGATTATTTTATTCTTGTGTGAAATAAATTACCAGGGTGCATGAAAAGATTTGTTTTCTCCTAAGAGAAAACAGATTTGATTTTCCCATTATGGGGATTGCATTACACAAACATCATGTTGATATGAGCTTTATGGTGATACAGGACAGATTCTGATTATTTGTAAAAACAAAACCCCAGTAATTACCAAAAGTGTTATTTCAAGTCTGACAGTAATTGTGTGTCAGGGAATTAAAGGATTGATGTTTGTAGTTGTGATTATGGTTTGAAGAACCTTGGCTGTACTTTAAAAAAAAAAAACAAAAACCAAACAAACTACCTCCCACTCTCCAAATCCTAAAACTGAACTGAGAACTGAAGACGTATCAAGAATTGAAATGTAGATTTGCCAACTGAGTCATAATTCTTGATCTCTGTTGTAAACTGTAGTGCTACTTGTCTGGGCAGTGGACTGTGAAATTAGTAATGCAGTGTGCATTTTCAGTTTGTGCATGGCACTGGACCCCTGCCAAAAAAGAGTATAGAGTGGAAATGGAGAAGATTTGGAAAAGCCCAACAAAAGGGATCAATATAAGGCGTAATTTTGCTCCTTTGGAAACAGCTTAGTAGACCAGGAATCTTCAGCCTCAAAAAGTGATGACTGAAGGAGAGATGTGAAAGAAGTGTTTTTATGTTGATTTTGAGTCTGTTGATCACTGAAATTAAATAGCTAGACAAAAATGCTGGGTAATTTATTCAGTCTTCCAGTTGAGATTTATTTCTTACAAGAATAATTGTAATGTATTTTCCAGATCAGTTAGGAGTTTGTTGTTGCTTTTAAGTTTCATATCAGAAACCATCCTGTTAGGGTAATATTCTATTTCTTTTGCTTAGATTGTTCCCTCTGTGTATTCTAAAAAATATCCAGCTGTTGTCTGGCACAGTCATACATGATGTTTATTCACTTAAGAGAGTCCAGAACTAGCACATCTTTCTGTGCTACATTCTTCTGTAAGTAGATGAGGCATAGCAAAGTTCCTTAAGCACATACCATTGGTTTTTCAAAATACATCTATGAGTGATTTGAATTCCAATATGCAAATTTTTACTGAACTGTGTGAACTTTACTAAGAACTTCAATTTTTTTTAAATTACAGCCACTTACGTCCCTCTATGCTACAACAGCTGTTGAGAAGGCTAGTTTTTGATGTGCCCCTACTCAATGAATACTGTAAAATGCCTCTCAAGGTAAATGCTTTACTTTCTGTACATGTATTCAGTGTAAAACTTACTTCATGATAATCTGTCATCATTATGTTTTTAAAAACAGAATGGGGCAGGGCAAAGCACAGGTTTTTCCAGAGAGAGATGGTTTAAAGGGTGTACTGCAGGCATCTTTTGCAATGTTTTGAATAATACTGAGGCCACCAACTACAAATTATAGAAGTAAAATCAATATGAATTTGTAAAACTTTTTACCAGAATCTATCGTGTCTTGCTTTATACCTTTTCATTGACTCTATTTTTATCCTGTGAGCTAATCTGTACTTACATGGTGACAATCCTGAAATATTGTAATTTTACTACTCACTGTCATCCCTGAGAATCCCACAGCAGCAGCTGGGAATAATACACGCTTTATACTTTCAGAATGTGGGCTCTACTGCTCTCCCAAAAAGAAGACCCAAAGAGACCATTTTTATGAGCCATTAGAAATGAAGAATCAGAGATAAATAATGATACTTATGTAACTGTTTAAATAGATACTGGTAATTCAGAGTTCACTAACCAGTATGTTATTTTGTTAAATACTGATGTTTTACGTGTGTTTTTTTTCTTGAAAATTCTAGCTTCTGACAAATCACTATGAGCAGTGCTGGAAATATTATTGTCTGCCTTCAGGAATGGGAAGCTATGGAATTGCAACAGAAGAGGAGTTACATTTAACTGAAAAATTATTCTGGGGAATATTTGATTCCTTGTCTCATAAGGTAATGACTTTAATACACATTACAGTGTGGGATGACTAGAAGAGCATTACAGTGATGATATGTTGTGCCAAGTGCCTATTTATCAGTTCATTCACCTAATATAGGGGATATGGTAATGAATGCTTTTAATGAAGTAACTTTCTAATGAAAAATTGAATGCTGAATCTTGAAAGATTCTCTCCAAACTAATGAAATGTAAAACTTTTGTCTTGATACACCCATATAGCCTCACGCTAGTAATGAGGCAGATTGCTTGCTGCACTAACAAGTTGATGTTGTCGTGCCCCTCCTATCTTAGCTCTACTAAACTTTTAAAAATACTTTTTACTGGCAGAAAATTAATTTTAAGAACTGTATGTATATGCTTGTCTAATAGTTGGTGTATGCACAGTAAATTTACATTGTTTTCAAACATACACTTAGTGGTTTTTTGGTTTGTTTTTTTTTATTTTTGGTTTCTGGTTATTGCCCACCTTAGGAAATGTAATGCAACATTCTTAGAAATAAAATTGTTCCATTTTCCTGTTCTGTTTTCCATTGATCCCGGGATTTTTTTCCACATGCTTATTTTTTCTCTTGAGTAAGAAAAAGTTGCATTTTTGATAGGAGAAATGCCTTACTCAGTTTAAACTTCTTTTGCCTGATTGGGCTCAAAAAACAGGTTCTCGCTATCGAACAGCAACAAATTTTTCATAGCATTTCACTGAGTTTCTGTGTGAGTTCTAATTGACAGATTCAGATGGTTGTTTCTATAGGCATTCTGATTTACAGTTTCAGTCTCTGCATTATTCTAAAATTACTTTTTAAGCCTTATTTGTATTTGATTCTAGTGATATTTACCGCTCTTACTACTGTCACAAGTGCAGAGTGTCAGGAGGGCCTGACGCAATAAAATTTTTCGAATTAGTGCATCTTGGCATTTTACAAATAAATGAAGATGATATGTTTCTGCTAATATTGGTGGACCTCTATAATAGTATTTGCATAGTTTTCTAAATGATCATAATTGTTGTGTAAATCTGCAATAAACCTAGAGGAAGTTGAAGCCTCAAAATTTTAAGCATTCTGCTTGCTTCGATGTAAACATGAAAATACTTGCTAAAAAAATTATAATGGATCATAATATTGTGACTCTCTCTCTCTCTCTATATATATATATGATGGCATAATATACCTTCAGCATTTTCATAACACAGTGGTCATTCAGATTTACAGAAGCATGTACTCTTTCTAATAATGAAGTAAGAGAAATATTTTTGTAGTGTTGGTTTTTTTTTTTTCTAGAAATGATTGGTGTCTGTGTTGTAACATCAAAAAGATGCCTGAGCTATCTGAGTAAAATTTATGAAAAAGTTATAATAGCATCAAAGTCTTACACTGTAGTGTTCATCAGTAGATCCTAAAGCCTTTTAAAGCTATATCATTATGCACAATTTTACGTCTGGGGAATCTGAAAGATAGAGAAGTGATTTTTATTTATCCTAAGCATACTAAGAATGTTGTTTGAAAGCTGGAAAGAGAACCTTGGCCTACTGTGATCTGCTACCACTTCCTCTAGCACATGTTTTTTTATGATCTAGTGTGTAACAATTGATCTTGAATATGATGGCAAGTTGCTAAGGATATGTTCTTCAAATGTAGTTCTGCCTCATATTTTTATATATCAAGTACTTCTATGTGCTTTCTAGAGCTAAAATGACTGTTTAGAAGAGCAAATGCACCTCTTAGCAGGAGAATTTTGAAAAATAATGAACTGACTTTGCTACAGTAAAACACAACTTTCTTTAACCAGTATGATTCAAACTGAAACAGGTTACAGGAAAGGAAGGAGAAATTACAACGGCTTCTGCAGCTAACATAGCAATTAGTCAACTTAGAACTGAAGCTGTATTTCGTAGATAACCATACTTCTATAATTAGGCAAACAGTAAGGCCCCTTACTAACCCAAAGAAAGCTTGAGTCGTACTTGTATATACTTACAAAAGTGCCAGCATACTGTTACGTAAATTTGAATAGTCTTTAAAATGTATCAAGTTGGTATCAAGAAAAATAGATGTCATGCAGCAATTATTTTTGTTCTATGCTTTATTTTTAAATGTGCTTTACAGTTTGTTTGCATATTCTAATATTTGGACATATGGCTGCTTGGTTTTCACTAACATTCTGCATGTTTTTCTGTTGGATTTTCCAACCAGTTCCTATCTCTCCTGCAGAAGTATGATCCAGAGCTCTTTCGAATGGCTTTGCCTTGTTTAAGTGCTATAGCTGGTGCCTTGCCCCCTGATTATTTAGATACACGAATTAAGTCAACTTTGGAAAAGCAGACTTCACTGGATCCAGAAGGAAATTTTGATCCCAAGCCTGTCAGTACAGCAAAGTGAGTCATATAAATCATAGTAATTTCCTTTTCTTAAATATTGTTGTACTGTTCCTTCTTAACAATTTTTTCTCCTCTGTAGGAAAAGTTGGCTGGTGACTGACTTTTTAATGACACTAGTACCTCTCAGAAGTAGTGTAGGGATTTTTGTTTCCTCCTGTCAAATACTTCACTGCAACATAATCCTGCTTACTTGATATAAAACATCTTCTTCTCAGCACTGTATGGACATTAAATATTTCCCTGTTATATGTGCAGACTACATAGCAAATTCTATACTTCCTATCTATGCCTAGTAATTAAAATGTTTGAGATATATACACTTGAAATGTTTGATACTGTCATTATTTAGAGTGTGCTTATGACAAATGGTACAAGATCACCAAAATTTGGAGATTTAATTGGCCTATTGTCCAGTTTTTATAAAATCCTCACTTAGTTTTAAGAGTTGATCTCAATCTGATAAGCAAAGTGAGCAGGTCATGTGTGATGATTTAATAGAGATTTGGCCTTCCTAGTAATCTTGTGCTTTCAAAAATCAGATTTCTAATATGTTTATATTCAATAACTGAGGATCACTAGTTGATTCTTGCTATTAAAGCAGTGGGTTTTTTTCTTGTGATTTCAGTGTCTAATAAGTGCTACTGTTATGTATTTGAAGATTCTCTGTAAATGCCATTATAGCTCTGCTCTGTTTTGCAGCATTTCTTCTAAAGAAAATGGAATGGTAAAGCCAAATGTCTTGCCTTTGTCTGGAAGCAAAGCATTTTGATTAGTGCTCTATTATACTGACATTTTTTTTCATAAATCAGACTGCAGTAACTTATGGTTGAATGACCATACTCTCCTTTGTTTACAGTCTTGTACTTCCTGAAAAGTTGGAGTATATTGTCAGCAAATATGCTGAACATTCCCATGATAAATGGGCCTTTGACAAGGTAGGAATTATTTTAAGACTGGCAACTGTCAGGAAAGGACTAGTTAATAATACCTGGTGTGAATATTAAAAGAAAATGGGTCAGTTTAACTGATACGCCCTTGGTCAGAATGCATTAATGCCTGCATATTTAGGGATATGTGGAAGAAACCTTTTGCTCAAGAAAATGCACTGAAATTTGTCACTTTTTCAAAGTGAACAGAATTTATTATGACAAATATGTGAGGGAAATGAAAAGGGGGCACTGGCCTTGGTTTTGTTTGTTAGCTTCTTATTAATAATAATGTGTAGATCTTAGCTTCATTTTGCTTGATAATGATATTTTTTGACTGGGAGGCAGAGATTTAATTTTACTGCAGCAGCTCTGTGATCTAAGAATGTATCTGGGAAGTCTAATGTCCTTTTTTTATTTCAGAAAATGCAGTTATAGCTTATCTTTCTTTTTAGCTGTAAGAAGGCTCTTCCTCTAATTTTCCAAGTGCTCTGACACTGTGTTGTGTTTCTGTTTCACTGCTTCAAAATAGCTACAAGATGAGACAATATATACTAAGTGACATTTTATATCTTTTTAATGTTTCAGTGAAACATTTAAGAAAGGCCTTTTTACTGTTACATTTGCAAATAGATTTTAATGTTAATAAATATAACTTCCAGAGTTAAATTTGAGGAAAATGAAGTTTGGTAGAGTTGACGATAGTTTTTGATAACTATATTGGGACATTTTCTGATATTGAACTAACTAATTCAACTCAAGTAGGAATTTTAAATCTCTTTCATTCAAGTTAAAAAATAGAGTTTGGGTTAAGTAATTTATTGTAACTATTAATAAAAAATCAGTAACAATTTTATAGAACACTTACAGAGAAATAACAATTCTGTTGTTGTGGGGGGCTATGTATGCAAATTTGTAGAGAAAGTTATACATACATACGAGTATATAAATATGCACACGTTTATCTCAACCCATAATTTCAAGTAATATTGTTTGAGGTAAAAGATCCATTAAAGTTACACGTTAACGTTATATTTTCTTCTCTCTGTTGCTGACTTTAACCTCCCAGAGAATAGACACTTTCTTTACCTTAGCTAGTACGTCTTCATGCATGACTCCATCTCAAAGGGGCCAGGGTGTATTAGGCTCAGAACTGGTTTCATGAGACCTGCTACTCATAGGTGGCATCTAATCTGTCAGGACCGTGTTTTATTCCAGTGTATCTACAAATGGATGCATGCTCTTGTAACAGAAACTTCTGTGGCACAGGATAGCTATTGGAATAGATTAGCAGTTCAATACAACAAAGTAAACAGGACAATTTGCTATTACTCATCTGCGTTATTCTCATCTTATTTCAGTGTATTTATTTTATTTTCAGACTAATAGTGGGTGGAAGTATGGTGTTTCACTTGATGAAAATATGAAGACACACCCATTAATAAGACCTTTCAAGACTTTAACTGAAAAGGTAACAGAGGAAATTTCAGCTTCATTAATAGAAAGTAGATTTATTTATGTACTTTTTAAAATCCATTTCAAATATATGCTGTAAGAGACAAACTATTCTTACAAATTATTCTTACAAATAATTCTTACAAGAATTCTTGGAATTCTTGTTGCTGTTAAGAACAGAAACATATATATGCTTAACTAGTTGTCTGGATAATCTTACACAGGGTCTCATATAATTGCTTCTGTTAGGCAGCCTTCATAGGCCTGAGCCAGTTTGTATTCAAAGTGTCAATAGCACAAGATTTTCAGGCCTTTGTGGATGAGGAATGACTGGCAGGAACTCCTAGGTTTTCAGATAGAAGTGTAATTTAACAAATGTGAAGGCAATTTTTGTCTTCAAGAAGGTAGAAAAATTTAAAGAAAGTATAGAAGATGCTTCAGTATAAAATGAGGGAACATATTTTAAACTATTTTGAATGCATTTTTATTTGAATTTCTTGACTAGACACGAATATCTTCTAGTTGTGATATAACGGACTGATTTGACTTCTCTTACATATTTTTCAGTGATTCATTGGGTGAGTCATAAGTCAAATATTTGTCCCTCTTTACCAAACTTTTCCTGTTCAAAAAATGGAAATGATAAAAAAATAAGAGGGATTCGAAAAGTTTAATTTCCCAAGGTTTGTAAATTGCTTTGAAATCTTTGGAGAGGAACTGAGGAATTGTTGGTTGAGTTGTTATTAAAACAGTTCAAAGAAATTTTTCTCAATTTTCTCAGATTAGACCTTTTAAGCATAAAAATCAGGTCTTTCCATGAAAAGTGCCATGTTAATTGTCATAAAAATTCTTATGCATGGTAAGACCTAAAATACTTTTATTAGGTTGATTTGAGAGGTCTTAATATGACATACTCAGAATTTTCTTTGCCACAACTTTTGAGATTTTCTGTAATGCCTTTACTTTTCAAAAGAGAGTTGGAATAAAGGCCGTTCCCTAATTTTTTATCAATGGCTGTATTCATATGAAGACGTGCATAGATCAGTGACATTCTGGGTGGGTATAAATATAGGAAGACTAAAAAAAGGCCTCATGCTGATGCATTCGAATCTACATACTTGCCTAACTAATTTCATAGTACTTGTAATGCCATAAATTTTGTATTATTTTGGGCTAGAGGAATTTATGAGTAAGTGTCCAGATGCAAACTACATTTTTGCTCTGGAGCTCATTTGAACACTGTTAGTTTGTAACAGATACCCCAGAAAAAAATGCTACTAGGAATAAAACAAACAAAAAAATGTAAGTACTTCAAAGTTTTTCTCATGTATCCTTAAATATAATATTCAAATTATGTTTACCTTTGTGGCATGTGACTATTTATAAAGAAGGACAGAATATTTTTATTGTGTCTTTGTTACTTGCTAAATACAGAGAAATTTTACATTATTTTCTTCAAAGGAAAAGGAAATTTATCGTTGGCCTGCCAGAGAATCACTGAAAACCATGTTGGCGATGGGATGGAGCCTAGAAAGGACCAAGGAGGGAGGAGAGGGAATAATACATCAGCGTGAAAATGAAAAGCTCCGCAGCATATCACAGTCTAGCCAGGTAAGGTGGAATTACTTAAATTTAGAAAGCGAAAGACTTGTTTGTTAATCTACTAAGAAATTATAAAAAACTATGTTAATTTTATATTCTTTTTAATGAAAATAAACATTTAATATTAGAGTTCTGAAGCTGGATGTCATGTCACTATAATAAAAACTGTGGAGCAGCACTAAAGAGGGGATTGCAAAAAGACAACTTTAAAATTATAAGGCTGTCACTGTATCCATTTTCTCAGAAGACATGAAGGCAGTTTTCATATAGTCATTTAATAATTGCGTGCTGAGACTGCTGCTCGCTATGTGTCTTGGAGGAGGGTAACACTATTTAAAACTATGACACGTGTTGGGGAATTTTTATTGTAGCCCTTCAGGTGAATTAAACATATATTTGTGCTTAAATATAGTAAGATTTGATGATAAATGCATTGGAGCTCTACTGCTTATGTGGTAGGAGCACACAGAAAATGTGCCACAAGCTGATCCCTTTCATACAGTTGCACCAGCACTGATCCTCCGTGAGCATCAGGCACCTTAAGCCTGTGTTGGGTTCATTCCCCAACAGCAGTTTTGCTTACCACAAGTGCTCCTGTTACAAGACAGCATTTCTTATCTCTTCAGCAAATGTCACTCCTTACAGGGAGTCCTCCTGTTTCTGGCAATTGTGCTACCAGCCAGCTGAACCTTTTCTGCAGTGGGCCTTCTTGCCCAAGAAGATACATGATAAAGACATGATTGAGCAGGGGATTTCAGCATGTTTAACTTCAGTACCTGATTGGAATCACTGATACATATGTGATCAATTACATTTAACGTAGGTTAAACAGTGCTTAATAGGTTTCTCACACTGCAGCTCTCAAACTTTAAACACTTAAAGACTACATAAATATACCACACTCCTCCTTTTTCTTAGTCCATAAATTGCATGAGACAATAATCTATTTTAACTTCTTGTTGTGATGTCTTGTCTTTAGTATGTGGTTCATTCACACTGTTGCCACACTGTTCTGTCACGTATTGAAGGCACATCTTGTATGCTTCATGATTGGTCTCCTCTCTTAGGCTGAAAAAGCGTAGATTTTAGCATCTTGCCATTTGTTGCAAATAGGGAGATCTAAGTATCTGCAGCAGCCTTCTTATTTCAACAGAGGTATTCTATTAATTGTCCTGTGTGTCTTCAGCACATCGCAAAACAGAAGGTGAACACAGTTTCTACAAGAAAGTTTAAAAATGCAAATGGTGTTACTCTAATCAGATCAACAACAGAGATGATGTATTTGAATATTTGATTTTTTTTATCTGAAATACTTTTACCTGAAAATAATTCTTTTTTTTTTTTTTTCCCTGCAGGGAAATGGATATAGCCCATCACCACTTGATCTCTCTAACGTGATGCTTTCTAGGGAGCTTCAGGTTTGTATTTGTGTTTTGCATATATTGTGCTAAAAAGAATTAATATATTTGTTCTTTTATAATTAATGACTTGAATTTTTTCAGGTTTTATGAGCCTGTTTGTGGCCGTGTTTGTGATATGCTCTTGTAGAAAGGTGCAAACCATACTATTTACATAATTAAGGAAGAGTTTTCTACTGTTCATCCTGTTGGTGCTTCCTGAGTTCATAGAAAAAGTTATCTTGTAAATAGGAAAGGGGCTGGAGACAGTATGTGATATTTATGTACCCTGTGCCTATGCTGACTTCAAAGAACAGCTGAATGTAGAAATGATACTTAACTGTGATGTTTCTTAGTGTAAAATTACGTAGAATTACAAGTTTTGTCACCTCCTAATTTTGCATCTTATGTTTTCTGATGGCAATGTAGGGAATGGCTGAGGTAATGGCAGAAAACTACCATAATATATGGGCCAAAAAGAAGAAAATGGAGTTGGAAAGCAAAGGTAAGCCAGAATCCTGTGAACCACACACAAAAAAATCACCAAGAAAAATGAGGGAGAAGAAACACTCTGAAAGAAGACAGCGTAAGACAATCAAAATTTATTAGTTCCCTTTTGTACTTGAAGTGAAATAAATCTTACAGTAGAAAAACTTACAGTTCTTTCAACTTACTCTAAAGGTGGAGGTAGTCATCCTCTGTTGGTACCTTACGACACATTGACAGCTAAGGAGAAGTCACGAGACCGTGAAAAGGCACAAGAACTGTTTAAATTCCTTCAAGTCAATGGTATAATCATATCTCGGTAAGTTGCACATTTTTTTTGACACTTGCTTGCATTCTGTGCAGGAACCATGATGATTGTCCTTATCTCACTGCAGTCTGTTATTTAGTAACATAATTACCATTTGGCATATCTTTTGTAAGTCAGAATCCTTGTTATTTTTATGTTTAGAAAGACCCTTCTGGAATAGTGTAGATTGGTAGCGTTTTTAATAAGTATGTGATCACAGTAAATTCAAAACTTGTAAATTACCAGCCAGCAGTGTCAGTAAGGGTCATGGGAAAATAAATCTGAGGTCTGATACTGAAACATGTCTATGTAAAAGTGCTTTTTAATCCAGTTTTTTAAGAAACATGTTGGTTTGAGTTCTGTGAAGCAGTAAGACAGAGTGGCTGTTTTGTGGGCATTTCATCCTTCTGTTCAAGCAGAAATGCAGACTTCTAACTTGAATTGCTGTGTCTGGAAGTCAGCTGGCCTGTGGGGACGTACACTGTCAATGAAATTAAAATAATATACTGTATTTTTTGCTCTGTATGATGGAATTGCGAGTTAATACACTGTAACTCATCCTTTTTTGGATGTGAAACACCTGAACACATAGGAAACTGCAGTTTTGCTGGCATTAAGCATTTTCGTTAACTGAACTTACTGTGCAGAGTCAAATGTTTTCATTTATTTCTCTTTTTCAAGTCTGTGTCTCTACTGAAAGTATACACTCAGAAATTTATACTAATTGATTATTAGATCTGTAAAAGTGTTGTGGTTCAAGCCCAGCCGGCAATTCGGAACCACGCAGCCGCTCGCTCACTCCCCCCCTTCTTCCTACCTCTGCTCCCAGAGGGATGGGGAGGAGAATTGGAGGAATGTAACTCCCACGGGTTGAGATAAGAGCAGTCCAGTAACTAAGGTATAATACAAACCACTACTGCTACCAATAATAATGATAAGAGAAATAGCAAGGGGAGAGGACACAACCGCTCACCACCCGCCAACCGATACCCACCCCGACCCGGGCCTTCCGGGTAACTCCCCCCAGTTTCTATCCTGGGCATGACGTGCTGTGGTATGGAATAGCCCTTTGGCCAGTTTGGGTCAGGTGTCCTGTCTCTGCTTCCTCCCGGCTTCCCCTCCTCCCTGGCAGAGCATGAGACTGAGAAAGTCCTTGGTCAGAGTAAACATTACTGAGCAACAACTGAAAACATGGGTGTTATCAGCGTTGTTCCCAGGCTGAAAGTCAAAAACACAGCACTGCACCAGCTACTAAGAAGGAGAAAAAAACGACTGCTGTAGCTGAACCCAGGACAAAAAGGTAAAGATATTAGAAGACAGCTCTAAATATACGTTTCTGCCTTACTACAAGAAAAATTCCCTCCTGCCACTTATGTAGGCTCTCAGCCTGAAACCAAAATGTGTATACGCCAGCAAACATTTTTATATCCTCTGTAATTGCTTTAGAGCCATTGAATAGGAAAAGCGGGTTGAGTTCCTGTAAATGAATGATCCTTTGAAACACCAATGGCATTGCTCATATACAAGTTTTAATATCTCTTTGCGCCTGTATGTGTTCAGGTTAAGAAGACAGTGTTAACTTATGGGACAAGTCAACTTGAAAAAGCCTGCTCAAACTCCTTCTGGGGTATGGTCTGAGAGTTTTCAGCAATTATCTGTGTAAGAGTGAATCACAAATATCATCATCTCAGTGTTTTCTTCAGATGAATATGTGCATATTTCAAATATTATACAAATTTTCTTTCTGAAGTACTGATTGCAATTATGACATTTCCAGAATATCATTCTTAAAAACGTTGGGCTAATCGTTAAAACATGGAAATTCATTATAATTGGAAACATATAGGCGGCACTGTGTGTGTACATTACATATACCATCTGCCTCTGTTTTGATTTATGTTCCTCTCTCTTTGTTGAGAACACTTTTGAACTACTTTTGGGTGTTTATGAGATACAGAGAAATCTCTCAGGCCTTACTCAAGTGTAAGTTAGAAACAACATGGTATTCTGTTAAGCATCTTTATTTTAAATCTCTAAATTTCTTTTGATACCAGCTTTGTTATTTAACAGAGCTACCAATGTCTTTCAATTTTTAGGAAAGTACATGTAATCTCTCAGCAACCATGACTTATTATAAACAAAAAAGATAATATTTTCAGTCATCTCACTAAAAATACACATAAATACTTAGATAAATTATCCACTCTGAGAGTGAGGTAGCAGGAGATTAGCCTTCTCTCACAGGATTACTTTTTTCCTTGGATTCACCTCATAGCTGGCTTTCAACTGTTAGTCTAATCTTCTGTTGATTCTCCCTAATTTACTTCTCTATCCGTGCTAAGGCATCTCAGGACAAATGATTATTTCCTCCATAACACAACCATGAATCCAGCAACTTTCCTGCTTTCTTGTTTCTTTCTTGCTTTTGCCTCAGTGCCACAAACTACAGTTCCACACTTCAGGTCATTTTCTCATATTGATAAAGGGAGTTTCTATCTGCTACTATTTGAAGAGTCTGAAGTAGACTTTTTGGGTAACAAGGTTTCCCTAAATGTTATTCAGTTCCGCACTTGACAAGCCAGTTGGATGTGTCCTGGGGTGTTGGCTACCATATGTGAACTGAAAATCTCAAGTATAGCTCAGTCTTTTTAATGTTGGAATAACCATGGAAAAGTTGCAAACTAAACAAATATACAAGAAAGCTTTAAGGAAACAATAATTGTTAATGACTTGTAAAATCAAGTATGTTTGAAAGCAGAATAAATTCAAAATCTAAAAAGTTATGTTGCTAAGATGCTTCAGGGGTTGCCATGCATGTCATGCCAGGAGAGACTCTGAGGAGAGGCTAGATTTTTTCAGTATTAGAACAGAAAGCTACAATGGGATTTTAACACTGTCTTCAAATACTTAATGAAGTATTTGGTTACAGAGACAAGGAAGTCAAATACTCTCTTCAATTAATGAGTTGTTACAAGGGAAATTCCAGTTAGATGTATGAAAGTATTTTGCCCTTATTTTTTCACAGTGAGGGTGGTCAAACATTATAATAGGCTTGCCAGAATATATTATTGTCGTGGTTCAAGCCCAGCCGGCAACTTGGAACCACGCAGCCGCTCGCTCACTCCCCCCCTTTTCCTTCCTCCCCCCGCTCCTGGAGGGATGGGGAGGAGAATCGAAGGAATGTAACTCCCACGGGTTGAGATAACAGCTCTCCAGTAACTAAGGTATAATACAAACCACTGCTGCTACCAATAATAATGATAAGAGGAATAACAAGGGGAGAGGACACAACCGCTCACCACCTGCCAACCGATACCCAGCCCAACCCGAGCAGCGATCTGGGCCTTCCGGGTAACTCCCCCCAGTTTATATACTGGGCATGACGTGCTGTGGTATGGAATAGCCCTTTGGCCAGTTTGGGTCAGGTGTCCTGCCTCTGCTTCCTCCTGGCTTCCCCTCCTCTCTGGCAAAGCATGAGACTGAGAAAGTCCTTGGTCAGAGTAAACATTACTGAGCAACAACTAAAAACATCAGTGTTATCAGCGTTGTTCCCAGACTGAAAGTCAAAAACACAGCACGGCACCAGCTACTAAGAAGGAGAAAAAATGACTGCTGTAGCTGAACCCAGGACAATTACGAGATTTCAGTTCATGATGATACTCGGTACATTATTGGATAAGGTTCTGAGCAACCTGGTCTAACTTCGGGTTTAGCTTTGATTGGAGATGGGACTTGGATCAGATGATTTTCAGAGGTTCCTTCCAAGCTAATTTTTTCTGTGATCCTAAAGAATTTTAGAATTTTGGTGAGGTAGGTTTTATTTGTAGCTAAAGTTAAATCTAGTATTTTAAATCCAGGCACAGCCAACCATACATGGTTTTATTTCTGTTTAAGATCTTGAATGCACTAGTCATGATTTAGGTCAATAATTTATCTCAAAGAATACATAATACATGGATCTTCCTAAAGTATCACATACCATTGCAATTTTTCATTTACTTTGAATAGTATAGTAGTTTGTTAGTTACATTTAGGTTTTCATTTAGTAGTTTAAGTCATATTGACTTCATAAAGTTCAAGGACAAAAATGTGATTAATGAAATGAAGTGTAGTACTTAGACTGATTTTTGTAAAGATGTAGTTGCTAACCCCCTGAACATTTGGCACTTTGATCTGCAAGCAGTAGAAATTGAATGGCCAAGGCATTGCTTTGTTGGATTAAAATGTACCATGGCTTCATTGTTGAATAAGATAGCTTTCTGAAGTCCCTATTGTAAAACACATACATTTTGAATATTTTAACCCAAAGCTATTATTCCTCTTAGAGAAACATGAACTTATTTTAACATTTCTTGCTGTGTAGATGATAACTAAGAGTTGCTGTGGAAGGTCATTTTCTCCTTCTTCTGAAAATTTAATATAAAAAATAATAAGGAATGAAATGCTTCATAGTACTGTCATCATATGTCCTACTGTCATCATCAATGCTATTCATCTTAATGTTGTCTAAAACAGGTGTCTGAATGACATGGAGCTGGATGCCTCATCCATGGAAAAGAGGTTTGCCTTTAAGTTCCTGAAGAAAATTTTGAAGTATGTTGATTCTGCTCAAGAGTTTATTGCACATTTGGGTAAGCTGCAAATTTTAAATTGAAAATAATTAAAACTGTTCGTAGTTAAATATTTGGATGTTGATATGTTTACATTTCTAGCAATCACTTCTTGCACTTAAGAAACTTAAATTCTGTCTTTTACTTTGAAGACTGAATTCTTGGACATCTTTAAGTAGCTAAACTGTTTATGCTGTTTTATTTGTATTTCAGCAAAAATAAGATTGCAAGGATATGTCAAAGAGCTATTATGTTATTTATTATTAGACAACTTCTTATTTGTGTCTGCCTTGATTGTATCCTTGCAGAAGCCATTGTAACCAGTGGAAAAACTGAAAAATCTCCACATGACCAAGAAATAAAATTCTTTGCCAAAGTGAGTGATTTGGTATTTCAAGTAATTTACATATACGTTCCATTATACAGAACATGGAAATTTTTAATGTTAGACTGCTTTTCAGGTAATAGCAATATATCTATCCCATTTTTGTCATGGTAAGTAGTAAATTAAATGTTAACAAATATTTCAAAATACTTTCAAAACTATTTCAATGTATTTGGTAGATCCAAATATTGCAAAATACTTCAATATATCTGCTTCAACACAAGAAGGAACATAGAAATTAAAAGGCAGCTTATTTATTACATGAAATTAAATACTCTTACAGAACATATGAATTATTTCTGAAAATTTTTGCCCTTGTATATCACTGAAATGCATAGTATCATTTAATTAACAGGAAGAAGTATTTCTGTGCATAGTGTTGTCATACACATTTGTGTACCTAATAAGAAAATGTTATCAATAATCAGATTTGAAGTAAGGAACATTTAGGATTTAATTTAGGCTCTTAAAAAGAAAAAAAACCTCTCCCTTTATGTCTGTACTGGAGATTTATGTAAATAGTGGAGAGGAAGAGTCCTCTTAGTTCAGTGTTACTGATCTTTCTTGAATGTGAGAACATAAGCCTGCAGTATAGGATCCAAAATATAGAGATCTGTGTAACTCTGTTTATTATTTATATCAATTTTAAGTAAAATTGTAAGACTTAAGATTTTAATTTTTATTATTTGTGTCTGAAATGAGAAAATACAACTGCTACAGAACTTGAAAATTCTTTGAATAAACTTTGACCAATCAGAGCATTGTTGCAACATTTACCATTGTGCTCTGTGAAAAATACATTTTGTATCTGTATTTCTTAGGTTCTTTTACCATTAGTTGATCAGTACTTTACAAATCACTGCCTCTACTTCCTGTCTTCTCCAACAAAAACACTCAGTAGCAGTGGATATGCATCAAATAAGGAAAAGGAAATGGTAGCAAGGTAAGTAGAAAATTAAGATATATACAGGAGGGTTCTATATTGATAATTAAATGACTCTTAGATTAAAAAGAATGATAGTTCAAAAGCTCAGTTTCCACAGAATGGCAGTGAGTGAATAGAATTCTCATATTAGTATTCTTCAATATATAATTAAAGAATTAAGCATATGTAATAATACTAACAATATTTAATTGTGGATAACATCAAAACCAATAAATGATTCTGTGAGCAATGGAACTAATAAAACTTAGTTTCTGATTGGTTTGCGTTTCATTTTTGATGGCAGTTTCTGGTTAAAGCTTATCCCAATGTTGGGTTATTCAAATAGTCTCACATTTAAATTTTTGTGTATCAAAACATATGAAAATACCATGATGCAGCTTTTTAGGTGTAATTATGGATTCTTCCTTCTCTACAAAATTACTTCTGCCCCCAAAGAAAAATTGCTGGAGTTTAATAACTTAGATGTCTGCACTGTTTTATATTTGACTTAAAGTAAGCCATTTGACTCAAAGTTATTCTAGAAAACTCAATTAAAAAGAGACAGTTGCCTTTTAATTTATAATGTGTTGCCTTTACAAAAATATGAATTTCATTTTTCTGCAATTAACATTTAAAAATCAGTATTTAATTTATTTTTAACAATGACTGTCATCTAATGTTTTTCTTGCCAAATTTTTATTCCCTTTAGAGGTATGGCACCAGTTATTTTGTTTGGGAAGTTTTGTATCATAATCTCTCAAACTGTATTTTATGCTCATGCTTTCTTACATTAACTGTCAGATTCTTAAATTTCTTTTGCTTTCCTTCACTGTGTTGACCAGAGTTCACTTTTTCCAATGGAAGAGTAGACATAAAATTTGAAAGATAATTTACTTGTTGTTACATAAGATCAGACCCAGCACTGAATTTCCTAGATTCTATTCTTCAGTTTATCTTCCAATGTCTCTTTGCATTTCTCTAAATTATTATTACCCTTTTGTTTCCATCTTCTAGATGAGTGGTAGTCCTTATAAAGCAGTTGCCCACAAAAGTGAGTGGACATAATGTCCCTAAGATTCTGCTTTACTGAGCTTTCAGGTATATTATATACAAATATACAAGATAGTCCTCCAGTACCTGGGGAAGTCAACTCAGGTTCAGGAGGATGTAAGCTTCATTTCATGTCATTTGAATTCAATCTCATACTTCTTTTCTGAATACTCTATTACTTCACTAAAGTCGGTCAGGTCGGCTTAATAAAGCTAGAAAGATGCTTACTAGGGTTGTACAAAACACCTTCACAAAAGCACATACATGAAGGAAGTTAGATGTCTAGTCTGCATATCTGCTATTATAAATTCAGAAATATCTTATAATTCTTTTTCCATTCCTCACTGAGCAGAGTGACTATCAGTTATTTTCATCTTATAGAAAGTATAGTATTTTCTTACTACTGTGACGATAACAATGACAATCTCTTGTTAGTAGGAGACCATAGCAATTCCTAAGGTATATTTTTCTTCATTCTGTTACATCCTAATTCCATTTTTAATGTATAGCACAGATAATAAAAAACCTGCCTAGCTGTCTCTGCTTTTAGAAGTTGAAGTAGTCAGAGTTGGTGATTTTTCCTTGCTCTTAATTAACCTATTATTTTGACAGATAGGTTAGATATGCAAGTTTCTGACATACTTACCAGAAGCTCTTCACATGTGTTTATACTTCAGGATTCATCTTATCATCATCAATGGCTAAACACAGATTTATTTATTTACAAAGGTTATCTTCACAAATTGTTTTAAATAGTGTGTTATCGTCATGCATGATTCAGAATGCACATTTTCAGGAATTATGTTGTGTGTTCTCTTTCATATTCCTACTACTCTTTACCACACATTCTAAATAAATTTTAATCTTTGTCTTGTCTTGTATTGCTCTTTCTGTTCTTTTCTGCTTTAGCCTGTTCTGCAAACTAGCTGCTCTTGTTAGACATAGGATCTCACTTTTTGGTAAGTTGCTAAGAAAGATCTTTATGATAAAGTTAAAAATCTAAAGAATGTATAACCACTCCTTCTATCTTACCTGAACCTTTTCACAAGCTATAGGCAAAATTCTATAAAATGATGCATAAACTTTCAGTACAACTAGTGAGTTCATTGAACGTGCCTCTGAAGCTAACAAATAATAGAATATGTAAAGTGTTGAAGCAGGGAGAAATAGCAGCTTCTAGAATTTTCAGACTCCTTTAAAAACTCTCATGCCTTTGCAGTTACTTTGAGATTTCAAAAGTCATCTTCCATTAATTGTTTTGATTTCTGTCATCCAACTGTTGAATCCAATAGATTAATTTCTTAATATG
>NW_009936419.1:34274-80170 GCF_000696875.1 Nestor notabilis | reverse complement strand
TAGGGAAAAATAACATACCCTTTTTCAAAGGTAAAGGTAAGAAAATTAAAAAGAAATGCAGATACTACAAGATAGAAAGTTCAGAATGTTGTAGGGTCAAGTAATAAAAATGAGCCATAAGTAGACACTAGTTATTCTTTTAAGCTGTTGTATGGAAACTGACTTAAGAAATTGAAAGTCAGTTCTAGAACGAGACCTAACTCACCATCTAATGACTTAAGGTGGGAGGCCGATGTCTTGTTTAACCTCTGCATAATGACATTTTGGATTGTTAGATTTCCTACATTTCCTATACTGTCATGCTCTCATAGTATCTCTTTCTAACCAGGGAGTGATTCTGCTACAATGGTGAACTGCCTGCACATCTTAGCTCAGTCTCTTGACACACGGTAAGTTTGCAACATTTGTACCAACCACAAGCTACACAGATGTCACCAAGCTTTTCAGGAGCAGTTGGATTATTTCTGTATTTTTTATTCCTTATTTGTAATTAATGATATCAGCATAATTCAGCTATTGACCTCCATATTAACAGATTTCATCTAAAGGGTTTCATTCTGTTCAATGCCTGTCATTAAAACATTGAAACTTCTGTCACCCTTTCCAAGGGCATTTGAAGACTTTATTGGGAGATATAAATGACACAAACTTTGGAACTGCAAGTATTGATACCTGTAGAGTACGTTGAGACAGTTTAATACATACTGGAAAATTTGGCTTTAGAAGTATGAAGAATGTATTAATATTTGGGCACAGTTACATTTGCAGAATTTTAGTGTTTACCATTGAAATGCTTAAGTACATTAAAACATAGGCTGGAACAGTTTTCTAACATGAGCTGTTTTCTGGCCTAGTTATGTTATATGGCAGCCTGACAGTGAACTCGTTGTGAATATTAACACTGGAAAGCTTCATTAAGAGGTTGGAGAAGAGTGCAAAAACATTAAAGAATGGGACTGTGATGGTGGTATTGCAGTAGCATTTTCTGGATTTAGGGTGCTTTGAAGCTGCATCTAAGCATGTATCCTGACTTGCATATCTAATTGCTGTAGCTCCCATACAAATTTAGGAATTAAGAGTTATTTTTCTTGAGCATATTGTACGGAGGAACTTTCTCACCACCTATGATGTTTGCTGGGAAGGCATTGTCTTACTGGAAAGCAGATACCAAAAACCGGAGAGCCAAGACTGAGAAGCAGGCTCTTTCTTCTTATTAATTTGTATGAAATACTCCAAGCTAATTGCTGCTTATACTACTATGTAGTCCTTTACGGTTCATAATGTGAAGTTCATTGATACATGTGTGTCTTCAAAGACTGATAGAATGTAACATGTGCATACGTATCTGTAAAACAACATATCTGTAAAAATACTAAAGATCAGCGCAGAGTTAATATTTTTCCTTCATTATTTTTCAGAACTGTTATGAGATCAGGATCTGAGCTTGTTAAAGCTGGATTGCGTGCCTTTTTTGAAAATGCAGCTGAAGACCTGGAAAAAACTTCAGAAAATCTTAAGCTTGGAAAATTTACCCATTCAAGAACACAAATCAAGGGTGTTTCACAGAATATCAATTATACTACAGTGGCATTGTTACCCATCTTGACATCAATTTTTGAACATATTTCACAATATCAGTTTGGAATTGATTTACTTTGTAAGTCTTTTATTTCATTTTTGAAGTTTATTGTGTTATAATACAAATGCTTTTTAGTAACAATTGCATGAATTCAAAGAATGAAATTCTCTTTTCGCTAACACACACATTTCCAGAATTAAATCCGATATTAGCTGAATAGTACCTTATTTCTATTGCATGTTTAAAAATAATACTTAGTAAGTTTCAAGTTAGTTACGTACAATATTTCTGCAAACATTGAGAGAAAGAAATCCAAGTTTCCTCTTAAGTACTCTCTTACCAGCTGTTTGAGTGACACTAGTTTCCTATAGAAAATTAAATTATCCTTATTTTTGTTACATATTTTTACATCATTAGATTGAAGGAGACAACTCACTATTAATTCCTTGTGATTTTTTTCTTACATTTGAAAACCACTGTAGATCTTTTAATTTACATTTTCCTTATTTTTAACATCATTCAGTTTAAAATTACTGAAATGCCTCCTTGAGATTCAGCAGTACACTATTCCAAACTTTTGGATATATTTGCATGATCACAGTTCCAAAGCAGAAGATCATTAAAAGAATGATAGTCCACTTTCTTTACAAAAGTGGGGAGCCTTTAGATCTTGTTCCTGGAAGTTAAACATACAGACTGATGTCATTTAGCTTAAAACTGTACTCTGCAAGTGTGATAACCTGCAATACCTAATAAGCAAGTATTTGCTGGCCTCTTGAAATGTCTGATCTATTAGGTTTTGGAATGAATGTAGATGACTGATGAGGTATTGAAGATAAATAACAATAGAATGTTCAGTCATACATACACCAAAAGTTTTAAACACTGTTTTTCAGATGGTGTAAAGCAGATATTTTATATTTGGAAAGTAGTCTTTATTTGAATAAATATTGATAATCTACCTCTTGTTTTCCTCTAGTGGGTGACGTACAAGTTTCATGTTACAGAATTCTTTGTAGCCTATATTCCCTTGGGACTGGGAAGAACATCTATGTTGAAAGGTATTGAGTGAAAAACTCAGCTTATAAAATCTTTTCATTAGGAGTGTACTGTTTAGGTAATAAAGCAGTTCGAATGAAAGGTGAATCTAAAACAGTGTGAGCATGTTTAAAATATACTTGAACTGGAATGTAGTTGCCTGTATCTTAGTATTCAGTTCCACACCGGAAAAAAAACCCAAAAAACCAAACCAAACAGCCATCCAACCAAACAAGCAAAAACCAGCCCGAACGAAATAAAAGCAAACAATTCATCCTGCATATGAACGTAGTGTATCTGCAGGGAGTTTGTTTGTCCCATAAGGAAAGCTAATTTTTCCCATGGGTTGCCAGTAAGCTTCCCAACGTTTGGCTACCACATGTTGCTGTGGTAAGCAGACTGAGTACTGAGTAGACTGTGTCTGTCTCACACCCAAGTTTACGCAGAGTTCTTGAAATAGTTGTCCCAAGCACAAAATCTTGAGCATATTTAGAGCATTCTGAGAGATTTTATCTCTATAAAGGAAAATACCAGTTACTTGGAATTAACGAGAGTATTAACAAGAGTAGAGTCTACAATTCCTTTAAGTATCTAGTTGCATCACCTTTTCCTACTGCAGTTGTCTCATTAGAAGGGAAGAGTGATCAGGTCAGATACAACCAAGGAAATGAATTAGTTGCCAAAGGCTGTGTGAGAAGTTTCCAACTGTGAATTTCAGTTAGTTTGGTTGTCACTAGTCTCATTCAGGCTGTTAAACTGTGGGCAGACATTCGTTTCTAGGTGGGAGGTAGGATGTCAAATACACTGTTCAGTTTTTCAGCAAAACTTCAACGTGAATGATTGAGCTGACTTGAACAGTTACTCAAGTTAAATGATGCTCATATTTAGGATCAAAGTGCATTTTTTTTTCTCTCCTACTGAATTTTGGCAGGGACATTAAGAAATTTTACCTTCCGTTGCAGGGTGAGTCGTAGTTCACTATTCATAGGTGAATATCACTTTTCATGGCTGAAATAGTTCAGATGATTCTACAAGCTTCCTGACTTCTGGGGCTCAGTTGGATTGCTGCTGCTGCCTTGTTCTGACAAACTTCCATTGTTCAAGTGTTTTGTCCTTTGTACAAAGACTGCTTAGCTTGTTTAGGATATGAGATATATTTCTGATTTCTTTGTGAACCTTTTTTCTCTAAATATCTCTGCGGTTCATAAATGTTGACAACTGGATTCAAAATGCAGTAGTCCTTGACTGCTTCGAGGCCTAATGCTCTACTGGAAAGTGTGGTATTATTACTATAGGCATTCTGACTATGAATTCTATACCTGGGTACCCATTTCTTTTCTTTCTCTGCATCAGGAATTTAGATCGTGGAGTTGAAAACTCCCTTTTCATACCCAGTACCCAAAAGTTTTATGTCCCTTTATGGTTTTTTTTTTTTCCTGGTTGGTTTATAGAAACACATTTCTAATGGATTTTTAGCACAAATGATGAAATATCAGTATCATTTATAAGAGATACAAACTTCTGCATAAGTTAAGAAATCATAGCAGTTTAAAAAAAATGTATGTAGTTAAATATGATAACATTAACTGCTGTATTCAGTCATACATACATATCCAGGTTGTTCAGTTTAAGACTTCGGTTTGACCTGTTTGAGGCTTCTCAAAATGAAGACTGTGAAAGGTGCAAGAAAGTCTGTTATAACAATGGTGTAATAGTAAATGCTTCTTCATGACTATCATCAGTTGGTGGTCTTCTATCTTGCTTGGTTTCTCAAAGACTAGATTGATTTCATTGTATTTCATGTGTTTTTCAGTTCCTCCAAGGCTTGCATTTCAGTGTCTAACAGTTCTTCCTCATTCTTTGGAGCAAATGTTTACAGTTAGTTCTCCTCCTAAAATATTTTGTCTGAAGGGTTAATTTGGCTTTTCTTTAAGTACTTTTCACTCCATTAAGTCTATTGAACCACTCAGTTTCCTAAGTGATTTATTTTACATTATTTGCTTTTTATGTCAGTGACTCTGAAATTGTTTTTATCTTCTCTAGTTTCTGTCCTGCAAAACTATAGGCTTTTCCTTGGTTTCTCATATTTAGGAGTTCCATATGACATGAAGTATCTGTGTACTTAAAGAGTAATTTTCTTAGCCTTGTTGTGTAATTGTTCACCTTCTTTCGACTTCTTGGTATCCTCCTTTCATATGGAAAGATGGATATGCATTATGACATTGTCATGCATGTGATTAAATAGCCTCAGTGCATTTGATGTTAGTCTTTTCAAATTACTTTTTAATATGTGTTTGTGTACATATATATTTATACATACACACCCTGAGGTTTTTTTCTTGATCCAAAAGAAGACAAAGATGTAATAACGTTTCCTTTTTAGGAAAATTTATGAAATCTCCTATATATATATATAACACTGTAACTTTCAATACAATTTAAATTGGAAGAGAACTTTGCTGTGCTTTTATATTTAGTAGGAATTCTAAAATTATCAAAAATATGATTTTTAATGAAACATTCTGTGGTTGCTATCTGTGATACTAATGTATCATGTGTTCTTTTGCAAAATGCACGCTATATTGATGGTTAGAATATAAGGCAAATGACACAGATTATAGGTGGAGCACATAGTTTCTTTTTAATTTCGTGGTAATTGATTCCATTTCTTTGATAGCAGTAAAACAATAGTAAACTGTAGTAATTCTCTACAGAGATTGAATGAGCATTCACCCTTGAAACAGTGTAATGTGAATCATGTTGCATGAAATACCCAAGTGAATAGAAATCCTTTTTATAATGTTTTTCATTCTGTGAGGCCATTGCTTTTGCCAATTTCTTTTCTTTCTCCTGGAACAAAAGAAGTTGGAGGGTGTAAAGTTGCGAAACTTCACATCCCAGCATGGTTACAAAGTAAAAATTGACATAGGCAGTTGAAGACGATGTACTAGATGGGTCACAATCTTTGACTTTAGGTCATACAATGAGGAAGGCTTTGTTGACACAAATGGATCTTAAAAATATTGTGGTTAGTCCTGAAAATTGAACAATCATAAAATCATAGAATAGTTTGGGTTGGAAGGGACCTTTAAAGGTTTAACTCCCCTGCAAAGAGCAGGGACATCTTCAACTAGATCAAGTTGCTCTGAGCCCTGTCCAACCTGACCTTGAATGTTTCCAGGGATTGGGGCATCTACTGCCTTGGTGGGCAACCTGTTCCACTATTTCACCACCTTTATCATAAAGAATTTCTTCCTTATATCTAGTTGAAATACACCCTCTTTCAGTTTAAAAACATTACCCCTTGTCCTTTCACAGCAGGTCCTCCTGAATAGTCTGTCCTCATCTTTCTTATAAGCCCCCTCTAAGTACAAAAAGGCCACAACAGAATCTGCCTGGAGTCTTCTCCTGGCTGAACAACCCCAACTCTACCAGCCCTTCTTCATAGGAGATGTGTTCCATCCTTCCGATCATTTTTGTGTCCCTCCTTTGGACCTGCTCCAACAGGTCCATGTCTGTTCCAAAAAAAATACCATGAAGCTTCCAAGGATGAAAGGTTGTGCTATCTTTATCCAATCTGTATGTCAAGCGTAACAAAATCTGTAAGGCATCTTGTATAAGCGGTGCTTCAGAAATTCAGAACTTCAGAAGAGTACCTTAGCCAATGTGAGTCTGGTCTTACACTGAAAGGGACTGATTCAGAATCTCTTGCACGTTCATCTGTGCGTTTCCACCTCTTCTTTTTTTTTTTCCTGGTAGGTAGTATTTATGCAGCCAGATCATGAGCATGTTTTATTGCTGTTGGTTTGGCTTGGTTAGTTTTGGTTTTATGGTGAGGTTTATTTTTGGGTGGGTCAGTTCCTTCATCCAGCTTATCAAGATGCTGTCTGAGTTCTATCACTAGTACAGAACAGACAAATAGGAACATGAGAAGGTTTTGTGAGGGAATGCTGTATTGCTTCTCAGAACACAGCACACACAACCCCAGAAAGTCATGAAATCAGTCCTCAGTAAGTGACAGTAGTGTTTCTCATCATTTGACTATGTAAATGGTATAATGTGTGAAGCAAAACAAATACATATTTATATGTATATGTATACATATATACAGAAAAGAAGTAAAATCTTGAAAATGGGTATGACTGCCAAAACAAATTATGTGCATTTGCTCATTGTTCAAGCAAACTACAGGTATAATAATAATATGCAGTTACTAATCTGTTTTTTGTGCATATTCTAGATGCATTTTCTATTGTTCATAGTTGCATAGTCACACTATGAAGCAGTTTACCTTTAATATGCAATTTTTGGTACAGGCTGTTTTATTTAAAGCTCTGTTTCTTATACCAACATAATTTCCAGTAATTCTGTCGTGTGAGAAATAAATTTTTTCAAAATTGTCAAATAGCATTAAAAGCATAAACTAAATCAGAGTAAATATTAATGCTTTATAATGCATGCTAGACATTGAAAGCTTAGTGAAAGGCTTTTCCTCTCAGGTAAATTTTGGTGTCTCATGCAGGCAGCGTCCCGCACTTGGTGAGTGCTTAGCATCTCTTGCAGCAGCCATTCCAGTAGCATTCCTTGAACCTTCTCTCAACCATTACAACCCATTGTCTGTCTTCAACACAAAAAGTGCAAGAGAAAGAGCAAGTAAGTACTGTTCCTCATGAAAAAAATGAAACAAAACAAAAGCACACACCTGTTTGCTCCTTTCCAACTGATAATAATAGAAATCGTAATAATGTAAAGGACCCGAATGTATGCCTCAGTAATGAACTCCTACTGTTGCTCTTTCATTACTTGTCATTTTAGCCTTGCTCTGCTTTGTTGAGACTGTGTCAAGATTTTTGTCTTTCTCCTAGCATATTTGGATTATTTGGATATATTTCTGAATGTGATGTTTGAATTCTTTTCTGAAGCTGCATACTGTAAAATTTGAAACTTAGTTGAAGATCATATCTACAATACAAAACTTCTTAGCAGATTGTACACTTGTGTTCTTGCTAGCAACATGCAAGAGGTGTAATATCTTATTTGTGTGACCAGGGCAATTATCTACATATTTTGTTGTCTTACCAGTACTCCACTGCATTTTGGTATAGCGAACTCCTGACAGAATATGACTTTGATACCATGAAACCTTAATCAAAGGAACATTAGTCTTCTACATAGATTTTCTTCACTTATTTCTCTCCCCCCACACTCTTGATGGATTCATATCGTAAAGTATTTCAGTATTTTCCTCATTGATCCATGTAGGAGTCATTACATGCCAAAATCATTGTTCCTTTGAGGGGAAGAAGAGTGGAAGTAAGTAGATAAATTCCATATGCTTCCTAAGTTTTTCATATAAAAGCCGTTAATGAAAAGCTTGTGCTAGCCCACCCTTCCTTTCAGCTTTACCTTGTAGAAGCAGCACTAGTGGAAGAAGAATTTTACTAGAGTGACTGGCATTAGACTATGCTGTGTTGTTAGTTACTGAATAAGCACTAAGCATCCTTCAATTTCTAATATAAGCATCTAGCAAACTGAATTCTTTCCTGTCGTTTTTGTTGGGAGATAGATGTGAAGAGTTTGTGAATTAGATACAGTTTCATTTTAATCTCGCCTATGATTCTGAGCTGTGTTTTTTTCCTTTTCCCTGAAGTTGATTTAATCTTTTGCAAATTGACATGGAAGTTTTGAAGGGTTATGGAAACAATGGCCAGAGTTTACCCAGTAATAATATGAGCTCTCAGTTCTGCACTCTTACATAGTTGGAATTCCCACCAGATAATTGCAGGACACCTTATGGTAAGGCCATATCTTTATGGCATGTATTGTCTCCATCAGTGCTATATGCACATCATCAGAAAGACATCATTTATGAGATGAGAGCCTCGTGTATACCCCAAAGTCTTAATATATAGTTATATCTGCCCAAGATGGTGAGAGAAAAAGAAGCTGAGTGGCAATGTCATTTGTATTTAAACATAGAGGAACATATATGTTCCCTTTTATTTTGTTAATATTTTTCTTTTATACCCTTACTTGCAGTTTTAGGTATGCCTGATACAGTGGAAGACATGTGTCCAGAGATCCCTCAGTTGGATGGACTAATAAAGGAAATCAATGGTTTAGCAGAGTCTGGAGCTAGGTATACTGAAATGCCTCATGTAATTGAGGTTATCTTACCCATGCTATGCAACTATTTATCCTACTGGTGGGAAAGAGGGCCAGAGAGTGTTCCTCAGAGTGTTGGGCCTTGCTGTACAATGATAACATCCGAGCATCTGAGCATTGTCCTTGGAAACATTCTGAAAATCATTAACAACAATCTGGGAATAGATGAAGCATCTTGGATGAAAAGAATTGCAGGTACTCTAAATATTTATAAAAAGTAGTTGTACCTAATCACATTTCATGACTTTGCTACACTTTACCATATTACCCAGTGCTATAGTAATAATAAAATGTAATTGAAAACAACAGGAAAGAAAGATAAAGAGTAGATAAATAACAATAAGAGAAAGATATTTTAATTTTTAAAGGGTTTTTTTATTATTTTTTTTATGCATGCATTGTAGTATCACTGCAAGCAGAGCGCTTTCTATACACCATAATAAATTCTGAAAATCTTACCTTCTCTATGCACTGTATAAAAGCCTTAGCATTTTATTTGGAGTTGGATCAATGGATCAAAATCCAATTATTTTCAAGACACCCAAGAACTGACTATTGTAGTAGAGGGTATAAATAACATGAATTCTATTCATGAAGTATCAGGTCATAAGGGAAAGAAAAAGTGTAAAGTGAAATAATCCCAGAAGTAATCCAAGTTCAGAATTAGTTGCTTTGCCTGAGTAACTTCCAGCTATTAAACAAGCAGAAAGATTTCTTAAAATGTCCTGTAACGTTTACTAGCTATTTACTAGCTAAAGAAATATACTGTATCCAGATTTAGTCATTTGACATAAAAACAGTGTAAAAGTATAATATGCAATAAGGTGGTTCAAGAAAATCTGTATAAAGATAATAATTTCCTGTGAACTTGTAACGCCCCATTGGTAGTGGGTTTTCAGTATTATTTTAATTACTAGAAGTTCTTTAATAATAATAATGATTCCATCAAAATTTGTTAAGAGGTTTGCTGCTTAATTGTAGAGACCACTGCTTGTAGTAGTAGCTGCTTATCTATGTAAGGAGATAATGTACTAATGAGGTTCTTTCAAGGAATTTTGGCTTACATGATCTGCGTTTTACTACAAATGCTTGCAGAAAATAGATCTATGATCTTGAATTAGTTATTCATTCTATGCATTTTAGCTTGCCCAAGGCAAAATACATACAGGAATTCTCCCAGAACACTGTCTTCTGACCATTTTCTGACATGCTATACAAAAAAACACACTCAAAAAGCCCCAAACAAACAAAAATCACAATATTTTTGTGAGGACTTTGTGCCTCAATCCCTACATTGTTTGTGTTCTAAATTAGAGATGTGTGACTTGCCAAAACCATGGTAGTTTAATTTAAAACCGAAATACTTACAATCTGAGCTGCCAGTAACTAGCTTTTAATCTCTCGATATACACAAAGGTGTATTTTTAGTTTTATTAAAAATTTTATGATAATCCAAAAATACGTGAAGTATTGTGACCTTTATGCTTTACAGAACTCCAGAGTTCATATTAACATCAATTGCACATTAATCATAAGATTATCTATATTTTTCTATGTGTAGTTTATGCTCAACCCATCATCAGCAAAGCCAGGCCTGATCTGCTGAAAACTCACTTTATTCCAACACTGGAGAAATTGAAGAAGAAAGCTATAAAGATCGTGATGGAAGAGGAGCAACTGAGAGCAGATAGTAAAACTGACACCCAAGAAGCTGAGCTACTCATTCTCGATGAGTTTGCTGTTCTTTGTAGAGACCTTTATGCCTTCTATCCAATGTTGATACGTTATGTAGACAACAACAGGTAAATAAAAACCAGTAATTAAATTCATATTTATTAGTTAATGTACTGGTCTCCATGATCAGATTATCAGAAATTTATTTAATATCATGCTGAGAATCAAATCCTGAGTGTTTTAAGATTCTTAACTTATGGAATGATGTACCTTGAATACACAACCTTTTCTCAGATGCATTTGGCTTATTTAGTTGTATTGTAGCTGCACTATTATCATTAAGAATGCTTATCCTGACTAGGCTTGCTATACATGCTACTGCAGCTCAGTGGCATTACAAATGAATATGCCTTTCACAAATTAAAAAATGACTAAAACCCTTAACTATTAATGAAAGGGTTTTGCCTTACTGAATCATTCTATTTGTAGATAATACCACAAAGATGTTAATCCTTTGTGGTTTTTTTTTTAAAGATGGAAATAAAAAGTGTTTGGACAACATTGTATTGCTTTTAGAATTACTGGAACTTTTTCTCCTGAACTATTTACAGAAGGATTATTCTGTACCTACACTTTCCCTTTCCTTGTCCCAGAACATGACCCCAAGATGCTCTTCAGAAGAGTATCTATAGTATCTCAGTATCTACAATATCTTAATTGTATCCTTAAAAACACAATGTTGTTCTTTACACGGTCATTGTCCGTGTACATTTTTTAGATGTTAGTACATATTGGGCTACTTAGAAGCATTTACATTGCATGCATGATCATTTGTGATGTGAACCAATTTACACTGAGAATTACTTGCTTTTTCTAGGTGAAGTCAAGGCTTTACTATGTCAGACCTTGTTGGCAAGGAAAAACTTCACATTTTTAAAAATCAGTTTTAAGTGGGCTGTGAAGAAGTCCAACTAGAAAGACAGAGTTAATGCACATAAGTTATAACATAATAATTCCTTTCATGTCTGCTGTTAGATGTTCACTTTATGGTCATATTAATGCATTTTAATTTGGAGACATTTAAGAGGGCTGCATCTGTTAGTTTGTTTGCCCAAGTTTTCTGGGCATCCTTCTGCAAACAGACCCAGATGGAAATTGTATTAGGTCCTGGATTACAAAAATAAATCAAGTGAAGCACTCGGTCCTTATAGCTTTACTCACTCATTCATTTCCTTCACACCTTTACAGTGTTCTCTTTTAGATCAATGCTTGGAGGGAAAGGGATAGAGAAATAGTCAGAGAAATATTTTTGCTTTTCAGCCATGTCTGTATTTTAGTCTGGTTCACATCATAGGCACAGAACTGTGTGTTGATACCATGGGAAGGAGGAGCACGAAGAAGTTAAGAAGAATTAGGAGTTTTGTTGGAGACTAATTAAGCTGCCATGAAAAATGGTCTTTCCAACCATGGTGATGGAAAATTGAAGTGATTCTCATTTATTTCCAAGATTAACTACACAAATGTAACCTAGTCTATTAAATAGAGATTGTTATATTCAGTTGTCTTATTTTAAATCTCTCTTGTTTTTGTAATTAGAGCCAACTGGCTAAAGAAACCAGATGCAGATTCTGATGAACTCTTTCGAATGGTAGCTGAAGTTTTTATCCTGTGGTGTAAATCACATGTAAGACAACATATACTTTTTATTCCATTTCATTCTATTTTCTAATTTAAATGTGGTAACTGCAGATGAATTAAACTTCTGGTGTTTTTTCTCTCCCATTTTTAGAATTTCAAAAGAGAAGAACAAAATTTTGTGATTCAGAATGAAATTAACAATTTAGCATTTTTAACAGGAGACACCAAGAGCAAGATGTCTAAAGTAAGTTAAATCAGTTAAATCTTCAGCATGTGTTTGGTATGTTATAAGAAGGCTCTGAAAATCTACTCAGATTGCAGCTGTTGTGCTGGCAGGAACGTTTTGCTTATTGATGGTAGACATGACAACTACTATGCAAACTGTAGGCTATCTGCCTTAGAGTTACTTGTTAGATGTCTGCTACGTAGTCAAAGACAGATTAAAATAAAGGCCTTGATTTGAAAAAAAAAAGGCATGTATAAGAGAATATGGGTTGTAATATATTGCTGATTTTTCAGAAAAAAAAAAAAGCGTCGACTCTTTTATAAAAGCTAGTGAAGAAACATTGGTTGCCTGATCTTTTTCTTGTCAACATCAATCAGTATTGCTCTGTCAACTTTGACAGAGGAATGCTGTCTTTGCATATGCCTCTTTATTCATACATATAGTGTGCCACATGTGGACTGTTTCTCTTGCTTCATATTAATGACCACATTAATTTCTGTTTTGCTCATTTTCAATATGACAAGGTGCCAACATGATGTCTGGGAAGTACATTTGTTACATGTATAATAGATAAAATGCATGTTGTCAAGGTAAAAAATATCACTTCAACATTAGCTGAGGAAGACTGCCTTACTCAGCTAAAGCCGAATGAACACTAATTCCAAATTAGTGTTGGTGAATGTAGCAAAGAACCTTTTCTTTTATTCATATTTGTAATGTATTTGGACTAATCCTATTTTGAAAGTGTTTCAGGGAAGTGGTGGGGTTTACTGTTTTGTATTTCACTGTTTTATGATTGTAACCTAGCTACTCTAAGTCCAACTTTAGACAATAAAGTCACAGAAAATATGTTATTACATTTCTTAATTCTCTTAAAAAGCATTTGCTCAATTTCTGTTACATTTTTTTAGGTTCTGAAATATGGTTAAGCCAAACTCTGATATTGGAAAGTTTACAAGCAAAAAATAGCAGATTTTCTGCTCATCATTAGTTCATGGCTGGCACTGAACAGCAATTCAAACTATACAGAGAATTCCATATTTAGAGAAAAGGAAATTTTTAATGTGTTTTCTTGTTTTGAAGTTTCAGCTCCTTGAAATTGTGTGATAGAATTGAAATGTTTGCATAATCCTCATTAGTGAGCTGAGCAGTGGGCACAGTCCAGGGTGTTTGCTGATCAATGGCACTATAACAGTCTATCACGTAGTTCTGTATTTTATCATATGGCAATCACTACACACACACATTTCATTACATATACTTCAACTTTAATACATTAAAGTTGGCCTGAGGATGAAAGAGTTAAGTGTACTGTTTTTTTAAAGCATGGTAGATTAGAATCAAGTGATTCATACTTAATCAAAATTGTGTCTCACTGCAGTATTGATAATGGGATAATATGATGTAAACTGTTAGTGTCATAGTCAGTCTGGAATGGCAGGAATGACAAAACAAATCTTTACAAAATGAAGAATAGGTATCCCTCGTACTGCTCCGATTAGTATACAGTCACGGGAATTTAACATCAAGAATCTATATGCCCCAAATTTGAAAGAGTTTGGTTTTGAGATTATATTTTCAGATGCCTGTTGTGTATATTTAAATATACAGATACACTATAAATAATTTCATAAATGTATTTATATATAACAGGGATGTAAATGTACTTTTCTTTATTTGGATATACAGTACATAACATTATATATAAAGATTATACTTTTTTATATGCATATAATTTTTGTAAGCATATTAATAAAAAATCATAGCGTTTAAGGGCACAGTGCATGGTTATTGCTCATATAGGAAGAAATAAAAGATAGTATTTTTCACGTCTGAACATTTTATTGATATATTACCATACCTGCAGGAGTGATTGCAGAACAGCATGATGCAATACATGAGGCATCTTTTAGAAGTTTTGTGTTGGTTCTCTGTATCTGGTTTCTAAGCAGGAAATTTATGACATTTCATAATGTATCATGTAAATGCTCTAAACCCAGCACATTCATTAAAGCATATATTTAGATCTGGATAATATTTTTAAAAGACTGCATGGTTTAGAATAAAAAAGAAATACTGTAAGTAACTGAATTTCAGGGTTTTTTACATGGTTTGATACTTATTCATATCCTCAGAGAATAATCTATAGAGGGCATTACATTAGGGAATATTGTTTTTATAACTTCTTGCTTTAATATTAAGATTCAGCTCAGGAAGTAGTATGCTAACAGAATAATTACCACTTTCCTCTTTATCACCAGTTCCTCTATTCTCACATTACCTTCAGTGGAAGCAATCATATCCAATATTTATCAAGCATGAGAATATGTAAATAACTGTGAATATGAACATTGCCTATTAACAGTTGGCCCAAGGCAGAACAGTTTGGGGTCTCTTGAAGGAGTAAGGCCCCATGCTGATCTTGGGCTGCTTTAGACAACAGTTTATCTTACAACAGTCTTAGTATTTTTCCTAAGATGCTAAATACTCTGATAGCACAAGCCTGTAAGGTATCATATACCATGTTCTGTATCTTCATGTGCCATATCCAGAACAAAAACATGCAGAGGGTGAAGGATTACATTATTTATCAGTAGCTGATAGTAGTGGTAACAAATGATTCATCATTACATTCAGTAAATTGATAACGAACCCATTGTATTTGGATTATACAATATTAACATTGTTAATATTTTCTCAAATGAATGTATTAACAGCTGAGCAAGTGTTTTAATTTTTCTTTTCTGAAAAAATGGCAGCAGATTGCTCGGAGGGGAATGGTAAGTTAGAGAACTGAGAGAGACTGGTAACTTAGATTGCACTGAAATACGATTTGCAATAGGAATATTGAAATGGAGAATTTAAACATATTCAACTCCACTAATCTGTTATTTTTGAACCTTTCATAGGTTTGTTGGTAAAACAGCATTTTTATTAAGATTCAATGATGTCCTGTTGTAGTTTATAGTTAATTGTTATAAAAGACTAAACACATACATTCACATGTACTTAATAAATGTGTAATACATATCTGGGCAATTTTTCCTGTGTAACTTTTGCATCTAAATGAGTGTGTGGCTGGATATAGAACCTCAGTTGCTAAACGTTTGCATAGCCTACTGGAGTTTGTTTGGCTGGCTCTCATTCTTAATTCTTTTCTTAATCTATATTTTAAAAGTCTTTGGATAGACCTATTATAGAAGTTTGAGGCAGTCATAAAATCCAAGTTGTGTTACAAAACTACATTGTGGTATGTGCCCATTTGTAATATGTAATGCATATTATTTGCAAATGTATGATAATTACAGCATTTCATGTTAGTATTTTCTGCAAGAGGTTTAGATCTCTTCTTTGAGACTATTTCAATTGCATACAATACATTTCCTTTAGATACAGTATTGTAAATCATGAGTGGATTACTTTTATGGTCATCACCAATAAATGAAATATAATTCACATCTTGTCTTTACTTACCTTTGGTGTATATCTGCTGAGCCGTGTGTGTGCAGCATTTATGTATTTCATGCAATTGAAATTTTCAATTAAAATTCGCTATTTGAGTAAGGTATTGAAGATTCTAAGATGCTTAACACTTAATTCGATGATTAGTCTTTCAGTCTTTCTTGGTTTGTAGCTGGTTTTCTTCACTATGTGATATAAATATAGTAGAATATAAAAAGAGATTATAATAATATCTTGGCTTCAACATTTTGAGGCTAATTCAAGTATCACAAGAAAACAAAGTTACTATTAGACCTATCAGAGAAGTGAGGGCTTGCTTGCGTTGCTGGTTTTGGTTTGGGTTTTTTTTTTTATGTTTATTTTTAACCAACAGTTTTCTATAGTATTTTCCCATGCCTGGTCAAGAATTCCAATGAGCGGCAGCTGAACTTTTTTGCCATTTTACCATAACTATATGGCTTTGGTTTTATCTTCTTAAGATTGCCTGACACAATGATAATGTAGTGTTGACTATAGTATGCATGTTTACTTAAGTGTATTTATGGTATTAACATCATAAACAGGAATATGTTTGTATTGTATGTGTATGTATAAGAGTTACAGTTGAGTCTGTAATGGTTGTCTAAAAATGGGTACTGCTGAGAGATATGAGCTTAAGTTTTCTCTCAGGCTGTCTTCAAAATAGTAATGAGCTATGTAATGGGAAAATACATCTATAAATGAAATGCTGCATCGTCACAGTGACAGTTTGATTTCCATTTCTAAACATAATTTTTCTCAATTATATTTTGGTGGGGAAAAGAGGTAGAAAGAGGTATTTTCATGAAAATGTGAATGTTTCTTATTATTGGACTATCCAGAGTTCCAGACACCTTCTTTTTTTTCGTGATCTTGCGAAAAGATGCAGTAATTAAGCATATTGATATGCTTACTTATTAGATGTACTTCCGTATGAGCTGAAGCAGCAAATGGTAGTGCTGAATAGCAATAGATAAATTCAGAAGTTCAGTCATTTAATAAAGATTAAGCTGAATAAATTTTATTCACTAAGATCTCATTTGCTATACGCTTACAGTCTGTTATTATAGCTAAAACTTTTAATGTTTTAATTGTCCTGATAAAGCTGAGTAAGTTTATTATTAACTTGTAAAATTTTCATCTTTTCATCTCTTTTACTTATGGTTTTTTCCCTTTATTTTTCTCTCATACAGGCCATGCAAGTAAAGGTACAGGTTAAAGTGCATGATGTGTCTTTGTTTTAGATTTAGAGATGATCAGGCTCCAAGCATTCTTTCCATTGATCATAGCAGTGGCGTCACAAAGTGAAAGCCCAGGTTCCACCCACTATAAATTTTCTTCAAGTTAAAGAGGCAGTATTTGCCCAGAGCAGCTGAAATTCCCTTTCGGACTCCCACATGTTGCTTAATGTGCAAATGTTTTAAAGTTGCCTTTTGTAATTTTTTTAGATGAACATTCTGCCTCTGCTGTCTTTCTGCATTCTGATTTTTTTGCTAATATATTACAGCAGATGTTGTAAAAGCAGTACCTAAGTAGAGTCAGCAGAAATGTGTATTTGGCTTCTGATATTCAAGAAAAGTATATGAGAGAAATGCATTAAAACCTGTACCCTGTCAGTAGATGAATAGAAGATTGTATTACCAGTATATTACCAGTAAGATAAATTAAGATACAGAGTTCGAATCCTACCTTTTAACAAAATTAAAATGGTCTTTACTAAAGATGCAAGGTGTGACAAAGCCTTTGAACAATTCTTGTTTCTTTAATGTTTCTTTTATTCAAAGCTTGCTTTGTCCCCAGTGAACCACAGTTCACCTTCCTTTGCATCATTCATATTATCTTTTTGTAATATGAACTTCTGATGTAGATGAGTACTTTACAACCTATGGCGTGTTCTTCGCTGGTGAAGTAAAATCCTTTCATCTTTCCCTTCACCCTGTGTGTGGAGCAGCTCACAAGATGCTGTGAAGAATTTTTAATGAATTACATTGGAGGGATAAGTTACAAAGTGAGCTTTTTAACTTTTTTAGTTGTGTTAATCTAATAGATCTGATTTCACATTATGCTATTGTCAATTTTCCTGAGGTATATAGAGTAGGATTTAAAAAATGCTGTCATGATAATCTCAGAGAATTGAAGGTTTAAGGAGGGTTTGGAATACTAGAAATATTAATTCCATCATATCAACTGGTTTTAGCTCATTTATTTTTTAATAAATACTTTCTTTATGATTGTGTATTTAGTTATTACAAATCTACTGGAGATTCTGTATTTATTTTTCTGTTTAAGAAATGTCCATTTGTGTGTTTAGATCCTCAGACAAGTAAGACCATTATGTGCTGTTAGACAACCAGATTATCTCATTGTTCCTGTTGAGGTCCTTTTAGCACAGTTAATTGTTTAGGCAAAATGTATCCAATTTAATGAAATCAAGTTATTGTATTTACTGATATAGTTGCATATTGGAACTGAAAGAGACATAATTTGATGGCCATTTAGGTTTCTGTCTGTGACTCTACTTACACATTTATCAGCAGGACTTGTGAATTCACAGGTAGAAGAAGTTGATGGCAAAGGCAGAATGGTTCTTCTCAGGTTTTAAAACTGTTCAGGTTTTAAGATGTACCTATCCTGTTCATACCTTGTTGTTAATCTCAAAATAAATAAAATTAGATGTGTAAAATGTCCTCAAGCATAAAAGCATAAAGATGCAGAAAAGTAAACCAGTATCTCTCTTTTTCTTTTCTTTTCTTTTTTTTTTTTTTTAAATATATCTATTATATATTTTGTTATTCCTTACTTAAGATGCACAGTGACGCCACTGGAATACAGTGATACATTGTGGGATTTGTTTGTCTGCTGTCAATGTAGAGTACAAATAATGTCATTATTATAGCCATTACATCACTGCTACTTCTAAGGCACTTCCAAAAGCAAAGCTTTGAGGCAAAGTACTTTCTTGCAATTGTTAGTTCCTTAAGAAAGGAAGCCACATCCATTGTGTGTTCCCTCTGACCTGCAAAATGCTTAGCACCAGCTACATGTGCAGAGCTTCACCATCTAGAAGACTGAATTTGCCAAAATTTACCACTGAGTACAATATGTATGGCTGCCTTTTTTTCTTCCAGTGATTACTGTGATAATCGTGTGGTAGTAATTGGTAAATAATGAATTGCAGCGGATTCTGCTGTGTACATATGGCAAACTACACAATGTATTATAAAAGCAGTAGTCAGTAAAACTTTATTGACAGAGGGAAAAGGATGTGGAGGGTTAAATGCAAGCACTTGCTACTTTGTAATGTGTAAGTCTGGAGGCCTAGTCCTGAAATCTTATCTTAGGCAAAACTCCCCTTGAGTGTAGTAGGAGTTTAATCTAGATACAGAATTCAGAACTGGGCTAGTTTTATGTTGTTTTTGTTTACCATATGTTCATTAAATATATGGGTCTTTTCTAAAGATTTTGGTTCGCTGTCTCATAAATGGAAAAGTGTGTGAAATACTGTTGTACACTGTCTGTTGTAAGAAGATAGGGCAGATGTTATTCTGTTGTGCTGTTTACTTCTCTGTCTCTTGTTTTCCTTTTTGTATTACTTATGATCTCCAAAGATGTGAAAGACTTAATTTTTCATCCCAGAGTTGATTATATTAGCCAAAGCCAATGGGCAAGGCTTTTCCCAGAGGTACTAATTCATTGGCATTTTACTGCATTGAATACAAGTCTTTTAGATGCTGGTATTTTTCAGTTGAGACAAATCAGACAATATTCATTCATTTAGACCCTGGATAACTATGTAAGTTTCTAGCAAAAATTAAACATCCTGAATTTCCCTCCACAACAGGGAGAACTAATAGTGCCCCCTGAGACTGACTCAGCTTTTAATTTAGGGTTGTTTCTGATTTGAGAGGCAGCATCCAGAAAACATAGATTCCTATGTCTGAATGCACACAAAAGTATGTTATTGCTATTAAAATATTAGTTATTGCAATTTCTGCATTGGCACATACCAGAAGTATTCTGTTACATTTCCTGCTCAAGACTGTACATCCTTCCTCTAATGCAGCATTTTTCATTAGTTGTACTGCATCAGGAACATAGTTTCCTTTGACCATTAGGGAAGAGCATATTGGAAAAATTTAAGAATTGCAGTCATTTACTTTTCTATTTTTTTAATTATAGTCTGGAGGGCAAGATCAAGAGAGAAAGAAATCAAAACGTAGAGGGGATTTGTACTCCATACAAACATCCTTGATTGTAGCTGCACTTAAAAAGATGCTTCCCATTGGTTTGAATATGTGTACCCCTGGAGATCAAGAGCTCATCTCTTTGGCAAAGACTAGATACAGTCATGTAAGTGTATACTTTCTAAAAGTTTTTAATGCAAAATAAGCAGTACTTTAGAAACTGAACTTTGAGGCATAGATATTTAAGCAGTCAATATAATTGAACATATCAATGTGCTGTAAGTAGTTACAGCTGCTAATTGTGCTTTCACAAGAAAAAGTGTGCATAAACAGCTGCCATCATTTCCATGTCATTTGCCATTTGTATACAGTGTGCATTTTTACATATGCAGGTTCATTTGGACAAAATACTGAAATAGCATTAGTTACCTTTAATTCTCTCTTCAAAGTTTAATCCTTGTTTTGTGGTCAAAAGTAAAAAAGGCCTTTGTCCCACGCTCTTCTGTTATCTTAACATACTTGGAAAAGAAGAGAGTTTAAGGTTCAATATTAAAATGATAGCTGTTCTAGGTTATATGTGCTCTTATGAGTCATAATCTGAATTCAAAAATGCTTTTACTTTTCTACAGAGGGACACTGATGATGAAGTCAAAGAACATTTACGTAACAACTTACATTTGCAGGAGAAGGTAAGATAAAAAAAATCTGTCTTAAAGATGCTGGTGTATACTTTTAAAACACAGAAATCACAATTTTTTTTGTTTATCATGATATGTAAAAGTAATTTTTAAAAATAACCTGAAAAGTTATTAGAAGAATTGTCATTTTTCTTCACAATTTTTTTTCCCATGAGTATTATCGGTTTATTTGTAGCTTTGGCTGCTATTTTCAAGATTCAGGAAATCTTGTAGAATGGAACAAGCATAAAGAATTGAGATATTGGTAGTTTTTTAAAGCTATAATTACTTAGAATCAACTTGATCTGAGAAGAAAATGAAATTAAAACTACAGTATTTCAGCTTCTCGAACTTAACTTGCAGTAATGCTTAAATACTGTTTCTAAGAATATATGCATTTTAAAGTAACTATGATAAAACAAGAAATGCTTGTGTCATCTTCAGATTTCTTCAAGCACATTTATGTTCCTACTATTTATATGCTGAATGCACTGCCAAAGGTGGTACCCAAATGGAGTCCTCAGCATTCTGTAAATAGTAAATAAGTTAGATCATTGCCTATAGTCTTTGAACATAATAGGAGTAACTCTTATCTGTCATGGGAGATGACTGTCTGGTTGCTGTAAGTCTGTGCTTATGTAAATTTAAATTGGACACAGTAAGTGATTCTACTGTGTTTTTTCTATTTCTGTCTTGCAAAAAACCCAAAATCTTCGGCTGTCACTTTTCACCTACTGAAATTCCAGCTGGTTTTTATAGATGCCATTGAACAGTTTTCCACTGTTAGTACAGAAGTCTAGCAGGGAGTTAAATTCAATCCCAGTACTAAACGTTCTTCCTCATTTTTAATGCTGTTAAGTGAGATACAGAAGTTCCAGAGTGCTTTATTTGGTTTCATGAAATAAAACCACAGAATCTTGCTTAAGAATTCAGTTCAGCTACCCAACAGTATACATATACTCTCAAATATATATCATATATATATGAGAGTCTAACACAATTTTCCTGAGCAGCTAGCAGATATTGACCTAAAGGGGACACATGAAGTGGGAGTATCTATAACATTCTTTATTATACTATGAGAATAACAGTAGTGGTAATCAAATTCAGTATCTTCGTTCAGCAGCTTATATACGAAATATGTTGGTTTTTAGTCTGATGATCCAGCTGTGAAATGGCAGTTAAATTTATACAAAGACATTTTGAAGAGTGATGAACCTACTGATCCTGAGAGAAACGTGGAGCGTGTGCAGAGGATATCAGCTGCTTTGTATCACCTGGAACAGGTAAAAAGTTAAATGTCTGTACTGTGTTGGTTTTAAAGTAACATTTCTTCTTTTTTTTTTTTCCCCTTCTAGAGATTATTTTGACTTCAGTGAGTATCATTATTAAAGTTTCCAGATAAAAATTATTTTTGTGCATGCATGCAGATGCACACACACATACCAATGCATATATGCAGTTTTTAACATAATCTGTTGAAGTGCCTCAACTTAGCTTCAGGGAAAACTCAGGATGTATTTGTCTCTGATTTTGTGAACAGCTGTAAAAAGTATAGTGTACAAATCATCACCATTCAGTAGCTGAAAACTCTGTAATTTTAGGAAATATGTTTGCAAATGTACTTTATGTTTCTGGGTTTAGTCTCCTATATGTGCATCTGAGGATGCTGTAGCAACTTTTGAATAGGTTGCCTGTTCATTGAAATGATGCAATTTAATTGCAAAAAAGAATTTGTACTCTTCCCAAATAAAGTTAATCCACCTCATTCACAAGTGCTATGGCACAGAAATTTGCTCACATAAATAACTGAATATGCATAGTCAGAAACAGACAAAATAACCTTTCTGGGGCTTTACCAAGAAGTCCCACACGAGATACTCTGACATCTTGAGCTTTTCTGTATAAACTGAGAGGTAGTATAGATAAGGCCTCCAGTATTTTTTTCTTACACATGAACATTGTTTTTTCAGATCATGGGGAGCATTTGTAACGTTTTCTAATTTGCTAACTACATTAACCACTAGCTAAATAGAAAATTTTGAATAAAAGTTGAAGAGTTTCCATTGTATGTGCTAGAAGATATTTTTCCGTAGGTTGAACAACCACTGAGATCAAAGAAAGCTGTTTGGCACAAACTCCTGTCAAAACAACGCAAAAGGGCTGTTGTTGCATGTTTCCGAATGGCACCATTGTACAACCTGCCAAGGTAAATGGCATAAAGGTGGTTTTGGTTTGGTGTTTTTTGGTAACTTTTCTTTACATTTCTGAGTGCAAATTACTTGTGTTTCTTGTGTGTATACCTGCAAGTTTGTTGACTGTGATTTTGTTTAAGAGACTAAAGAGTTGGTTGTCAGCTAATTCCTCACAAGTAGCAAAATACTTGTCTCCTAACAAATAACCAGAGGGGGAAAAGACCATAGGAATTACATTGCTTCAAAACCAAAATGCTTCATTTTTGTCAGCTGTTACTCTGTATAGTTCCTCAAGTCATCCACGTAAATTGTTAAAATATTGCTGTTTCTGTCCCTTTTTTGCCTCTGGTTGCCGGTTTTACTCTTTATTTTCCTGTGTTTGTATTCTTTTCTCTTTTTTACATTCTGTATGGCTATTCCTCTCCTATGGCATGAATGCTTCATTGTCTGAGACAATTTCTAGCTGCTACAACTGAATGTTACATGCATTAGAGTGGCTAGTGGTGCAGAGCAGTGCAGAATGGTGTTTTGTGCATGTGTTTTGCTCTACTTCTTACTACAGTTGAATGTAGATACCACGAAGTCTGAGATAAACTGCATCCTATGTCTCAATCTAGCTCCTGCTTTAAACAGAGCATTAAGACCATGAGACGTTGGGATCATTTCCTTTACCTTGTTCTTTCTCAACAACTCTGCTTTTTATACAGATACAGCCTAAGTACATCTTTAAGTTTGCTTCTCACCTTCTGCATTTTTTCACCTTTCATGTTTAATATATTTGTTCCAAAATCGTTTGCAAAGTTGCACTGCATTTTTAGATGCCAGTCTACATGCTTAATGTTGGCTAAAGGTCTCTAACTGTGCCACTAACATACAGGAAGAGTATTAGGTTTGCACAAGACAAAAAGCCAGTTACAGTATAAAAATCGCATCCTTCTGTTACAAAAAGTAGTTTTTCTAGACTATAACTTCTCTAAGTTGTCATAGTACCACCAGGCAATCTTTAGAGAACCAAAGTAATAAAAAGATTTAAGTACAACATAAGAACAAACTGTCTAGTATCAACCATTTCATCTTCAAGAACTGTGTTTGGATAAACAAGAGGAAGTGGTATGAAGAGCACCAATTTCAGTACAATATTTTTGTGCACATATTTTTACAAACATATTCTGGATTTATAAATTCTTTTGGAATATATGTAAGCATCAAAATAATAAAAATAGTTTGTCTTATTTTTTTCCTTTTGAAAAAAACACTTTTATTTATTATCTTTGAGGTTGATGTAACACTAGCCAAAGGGCAAAATGGGTTATGAATCTGTATTTTAATTTTCAAGAAAATATGGAGAAATACTCATTGAAGTAGAACATGTATTTTCATTAAACATTTTCATTAAAAACCTCTGTTAAAAAGATTGAGGTTGATTCGTCAACTTTATGGTTGATTTTTGAGGTGGAATTTATTCCTAATACAAATGTGAGGTAAATCTGTTCAGTTATTTCATCTTGTACATTCTCATCTTGTAGATTCTATAAATGAATTGTCATAAAATCATTTTAGCCAATTAATTGTGGTGTCACAGGCAAGACTTAGAATCATAAAATCAGAGTGGTTTGGGTCAGAAGGGAACTTTAAAGGTCATCTAGTCCAACCCCCAGCAATGAGCAGAAACTTCTAGGTATATTGCTCAATTGATAGGTGCAGAGCAAAGTTGTAAAATTCACTAGTTTATAGACACACATTTTTTCCCAGATAAATCATAGGATTCTGACAGGAAAATAAGGCTGTCACTATTATGCACCTCTAACTATCTCCATCATTTCAACTGATTATGGTGTTAAGACATCTCTGAACCCTAGGGAGATTATTTCAAGTGGGGTATGATTAATTCTAGGAGCTATGTAAATGCCTTTGAACCAGAGTTTCATTTTTCCTTATTTTACTTGCATCTTTATATTGGATGTGTTAGTTTGGAATTAGATGCTAGAATCGATTAATTTAGAGGGTAGTAAGCAAACGTTATGGTGGTACCCTTTTATTTATTCTAGAAAGAAATATCTTTGGTGAATAATGAGCTCCTTCATTTGAAAATTTTCTGGAGATTTAGTTGGTTTTCAGTATAATTTAATGTTGATTTCATGCTTTAATTTTCTTCAAAATTTATTCTTATATGTACCAGTTTTTAGGAATTCCAGGAAGATACTTCAGAAATTAATATGTCTATTGATGTGCAGGTGTTTGTTAAATCAGAATATTTATGCTAGAAGTTAAAGTAATTTTTCTAAGTACTCCTTTTTCTAGAAGTGCCTGAAGATACAAAAGAAATAATTGTATTTAAAAATATTTTTCTTTTTCAAGGAAAAAAAAAAAAATCAATTAACTTAGGAAATACTAATTCTTCATCTTTTGTGTTTGATGATGTACATGGCTTTGAAAAAGTGTCTTATGTGATAAATGTCTTCTCTGAGATGTACGTATTTATGTTTGATGTTTTAAGGAAATTAATTTGTAAAAAATTTGTCTTATTGTCTGTCTTCTGTATATGCACATAGATACAGCAAAGTTGTACATGGCAATTTTTCATACAGTTTACGAATTATATTCTGACTACTTTACTGAATTTAACTTGTGCCTTTCTTCAACGAAAACCTATATGCTTTTCTTCAGACACAAAATTAGCAATTTCTTCCTGAGCACCTTTCAACGTGTTTGGCTGGAAAAAGTACATGAAAAAACTCAGTATGACAGGCTTATACTCAATTTAATGGTAATGTAACTTGTGGAGAGCCTCTTGCTTATGCGCACACTTATTCCTTCCCAGCCATGATTTGATGTTATCATAAAACATGAATTTGTACAATTTTCAGAGGGGATTCTGATTGGTCAGTTTTTGGAATTTGATAATAAAATGGCACCAGTGCTAGCAGGAGAGCATAGAAGGTTGACTCAGAAGCTATTCCATTATAAAATAGTGTTTCATGTGCACAGTGTCAGTTCAGACAATTTGTATAGCTTTTCTTTGTGGTGCAGGATAAAAGTAAATGAAAAGCCTGTGTGAAACAACCTTTGTAACCTCATGTACCATGCCTCAAAACAGAATTTTCCCCAAAATGTAACAAAGATGGGATGGTTTGGCCATTATTATTTGTAGTCTTATTGACAGGAGCTGTATTCTCTGTGGATGTTAGTTAAATGGGTACTGTGTAGTAGTAATTAATATGCCTAGGAGTTTTCTAAAATTGGTCATTTTCTAGAGCAGGTTTTGTATTTCTAATCTAGCGTCTTTGAGGACATATTAATACTGCCTTTATTTGGAACTGAAAGAAAAGAAGCTGAGGTTAGTCTTCTCTATGTGGAAGAAGGCAATGATTGTCTGCAGACAACATGCAAAAAAACACTCGATGCTTATTTTGGTGTTGATGGCCAACTTCTGCTGTCTCAGTGTCCTAAACCTAGTAAACGAGATTTGCATCTCCTAGGTGTAAATCCCACCTGTCTGTAAATCAGTCTGTTCAAGTGTGTATTTTTCCCATGCTTGCATCAAGGTTCCAGTCCTGCAGTATGATAGCACTCCCAAAGCTTTAAAAACAAGACGTGACATATACACACATGTACAGAAGAATAGCAAGAATGTTCAAAGGCATATGCTGGCTTGTCACTGAATGTTAGTTATGTTTTGCATTTTGTTTCACTGACCAATCAGAGGATCAGAATTGTACAAATATGTATCCTTACTAATCATTAACCACCTGAGCTGTTATACTATGTTCCGTTACCCCTCTTGATCTCACTTTCACAACCCCCCCCCAGGCACCGTTCTATTAACCTCTTCCTCCATGGCTATCAGAACTATTGGATAGAAACAGAGGAATATTCATTTGAGGAGAAACTAGTGCAGGATTTGGCTGTAAGTACTGAAATAATTGGGCATATTTTTCCATGCCCACTTTAGTGTATATTTCATGTTTCTATTATAACCGATATTTAATTTTTGTGTATTGTATGCATATAAATTATAAAATATTAATCCTTATGCTTCATGGCATAAGGTAGTTTTCTGTTGTGGTCAAAAAGACATTCATCCTGTGATGCACACTGCATTAAGGTGGTTTATGCCTTCAGATGAACTATGTGATACTCATTCTTGGGAAGAGAAATGGATTAGATGAACTACCAGACTATTTTTGTCATTATGGTAATTCCTATGTTCCTATATTTTATTTACTATTTTTTTAAAGCTTGACACAGTTGATCCTTTTCCCCTTTTAAAATTTTCTGTTGATGCATAATATTTAATTTTAACATTTTCAGCTTTGATCCAAATTAATTTTGCTGTTCCCTTTTTGATACATCATAAGGAGAAGTAAACATATGCAGCCATATTCAGCAAAAATTTATGTACATATGTAGTTGATAAAAGTGATGGGTAAACTTCAGCATTTTGTTACTGAATATTGATTCAGAAAGCCTACTGCATTTTTCTCTTTCCCCTCTGTAGTTAGTTTGTCTGAAATACTTCCAGAGGGCCTATAGTATCTAAATACCATGAAAACGAAAATATGGCTTCATGGATCAGGTGAAGATAAATCAGGATTAGCAAAACGAGTCATGTTGTGTTTTTCAAAGACCCATTGGTATAGAAGGTTGTATGATATTTTCAAAATCACAGCTAATACATTCTTCTCATACTCATATGGTTATAGTCTTTGACTTTTTGGGTTTTTTTTCTGAAGGAAGAAACGACGCCATTAATCAAAACAGTGGTTACAATTCTTTCAGATTTACTAGAGCAGTAAATTGAACTCCTGTAATTACAATTATTACTATAATTACAATAATTCTACAATAATTACAAACCTTGCAAAGGGGTGATTACACAAGCAAGGTAAAGGTGATATGCTACTCTTCTGCCTGACTATTTTATATATCAAACTGCCAAAAAAAATGTTCAAAATTGACAATAAAAGCAGTCCTTACATTAATATGATAAATATATATATATATATAAGTATTGTAGCAAAGAGTAGTCTGAATAGGATTTATCTGATGTTATTAAAACAGTTGCATTTATCAATAATACTTCTGCTAAATAATTGAGCTGTGATTTTCTTTCAAGTCTGGTCCAGTGGAAACACATAATTTCTGCTGAATAAGGCTTCCCTAAGATTTTCACTGTCTCATTCTCAGTACTTTGCAAATGAGAAACTTCTAAAGTTAACATCGAATATGAATAGCAATCAGATATTCTTAACTGCTCCAGAGACATACAGGCACATAATGTTGCAGGTTATGCTGTAAGCTATTGAATAAGGTGAATACGGGAAGCTAATACAAATTGGAGAGAATAAAATTACTGAAATCTTTCTAAGCTTAATTGCTCAATTTTTTTCTTACTCATGAAGCTTAATTTTTATGTTCTGATACAAATCTTGAGACAGGCACCTCCAAAAAAAGAGGAAGAGGAAGAGGAAGAGACTGAGAAAAAGCAGCCTGATCCACTTCATCAGATTATCCTCTATTTTAGTCGCAGTGCTCTCACAGAGAGAAGGTAAAAAATCTGTCTTGAAAAGCACATTGAATAAAAGCACACAGTAATTGAATTTCTAGTAACATTAAAGAAGTGATTTAACACAACTTCAGTTCCTTATTGTGCATGGTGAATAACTTTTTGCCTCTCAGTTTCATTAGAGTTTTTATGTATTTAAATTCGATATAACCTTTTCATTGAGATGAATATTGACTGCTCTTGGAATTTTAAAAGCTTGGTTGAATACCTAATACGGAAATAACTGAGCATGAATTCCTATAAAAATATAAAGTCTACAGGAACTGCTGGGTTATTCAGAGTACCTTCCCCTGGTGTCTGCTGGTAATAGATGTGTGGTGGTGGTGTTGGTATTCATTAAATTTTATTCAATATATCAGATATTGATGTTCAGCATGCATCTCTTTCAGTGACAGTTTCTGATTTGAATTTAGACTGTTGATTGGAATATGTATTTTTTTATGAGTCGGGTACTTTAGTACTCCATATACTCTTTTTTGTATGACTAACGTAATCTTGCCATCTGACAGTTATAATTATTCTTATATCTCCATTATACTTTTCTGCACCTGCAACAGCCAGTGATCCTTACTTATCCAACCAAGTCCAAAAGTCCATGATGTCCAAATATGCCTCTAAACTGTTTAAATTAAAAAGTTACGGACTTGGTTTGAGATAAGAAAATGTATTCGTAACATGTTTTTCAAGTGTAATCACGTTTTAAGTAGACGTATATCTATTTTAATAAAATACCCTTTAATAAAATGGTATTTAAATGTTAGTAGGAGTATGACTTCTTTTTATTACTATATAATAAAATAATTTTGCTTATTCTTTACTCTTTATAGCAAACTAGAAGATGATCCTTTATATATTGCCTATTCTGCCATGATGGCAAAGGTAAATATAGCATTTCAAGTTCCATCCCTCACTCCTCTCAGGTACTTCCTATTAATTTTAAATGTTTCGCTCTGTTTCTTAAGTGGACTGGTTGATACTAGTAATTTATATATTTTTAATGAAGTGAATGCTGTTCAGTTATATATATAATGAGAAATTTCCTGCATTAAAATAAAACAATGAAATTCCAGTAGGTGCAGTCCTGTTGATATCACTTGGCACTTTGTTTTATATGGGATTAACTTATGAGCAGTCCTAACATGTTAGTTATTTTTATTCTTTGGGTAATTATGTTGGAGTTAAAAATTAAAATTCTAAGTCTGTTGAAATAAGTTGACAGGTTTTGCAACATACTGATCACAGCTGATACATGCGAGGAGAGTTTGACTGTGAAGAAAAGTATTATGGATATAAATAGAGATATGAAATAAGAACACATAGCCTGCAGTTACAGGGTGTATATGTAGTTGGATGAATACAGTGAAGTACTCACACGTTAGGGAATATCAGTTTCTTACGTGGATGAGAACAAATTACGGGAATTAAAATCTTCTTAGCACCTTTAATTGTTGCTTGAAAAGAATTCTTTGGTCATTTTTGTAAAAATACTATAGTAAAAATAGGCATATTTTATAATAAGACAAATTGTTTGCTCTCTCTTTCTAATATAAAAAGAGCTGTCAGGAAGAAGAAGAAGAGGAAGAAGAAGAAAAGGAAAAGACATTTGAGGTGAGAGCTTAAATAACATTTCTTTCTCACTGCATAAGGTGCAAGTGTCTTAAATGTTTCTACCAGATTAAATGCAAGAATAACAGAGTTACTGAGCTGATTTACTAGGTTATTCATATAAAACAAATGTGGTGTGTTCTTAAGTTTTGGAATCAAACAATCCATATGGATTATGGAGGCAGATGGCCTTCAACAACTTCAGATTTCTCATCATTCTGGGTTTTTTCTGAGCCAGTTACGTTCTGTATTCTGTTCTCATTTTTGTTCCCAAACCCAGGAGAAAGAAATGGAAAAACAGAGAACTCTCTATCAACAAGCTCGCTTACATGATCGTGGAGCTGCTGAGATGGTCCTTCAGATGATTAGTGCAAGCAAAGGTAATGTTCTGTGAAGTATGAAAAGTATACATGATCTACATATCACAGGTATAATGCTATACATACATAGAATGTATTATGTCATTATACCTATGATATGTATATCACATACAACTTGAATACGGCAATGAGGCAACATAAATGTCCATTACAACTATCCTAGGTAAAATTTCCAGACTGCTTTTCTCATTGAATAGTTCATAATTGCAAGTTCTAATGACTGTACCCTTGTTTTGACAGGTCATACAGGACCCATGGTTGTTGAAACACTAAAACTTGGTATCGCTATTCTAAATGGTGGGAATACCATAGTTCAACAGGTAATGCTTTCCTAATGACTGTGAATCTTGCTTGTAGAAAGAAGGAAAGTAATTTTGAGAATTTTAGTGTTTTTATTATAGTGCATTTTATTTTAAGCTAAACACTGAAGAAATATCGGGATACTTTTGGTACAATAACAATAATATTATTGCTTGCCAGTGACTTGCATTTCAGATAGTAATTCAGAAAGTTGTTGATTCATGTAATTCTAATATGGAGGGGTTTTTTTTTTCCTCCCAAAATGTACACCTTCTAGAAAATGCTAGACTACCTGAAGGAGAAAAAGGATGCTGGATTTTTTCAAAGTCTCTCTGGCTTGATGCAGTCCTGCAGGTAAAAGCATAAATTGTATTACTACAGTTTCAGTTTTATTCAGTTTGGTGGCTTATTGCTCAGTGCAGGTGGATTTCTTAGACTTATATTACAGGAGTCACAGATTGTAGAATTCTTGTTGAAAATTTTTGTGAATCAGAGGAATGGTATGTTAATCTTTTAGAGTATTCTTCCAAAGGAGAAAATAAAGCAAAGACTGTATATACCTTTGAAGGCTTAGTTTGGAGAGGCAGGAAAGTAAACTGTAATGGCTCCTTTACCGGCCCAACATCCCTTAAATTTTCTGCCTGGGTGGTTCTAAGGATAGAGAAAAGCCATCACTGAAGGAGACAGGCCAGTGGAGCTTTATCAAGCTTTCAGTTTCTCCACATCTCTTATGAGTTACGTAATCTCTCTTTCTTCACTTGAATCCTCTCCAAATATATCTCAGGTTTGCTAGAGGAGATGTCACGTCACCAGTGGGACTACAGTAGCCCATTCCCTTGATAAACCAGAAGTCCAAGTTAGTTAAGGTAAAGAAGTTGGGAAACTGTTGGTGTTTCTGATTACACTTACAGTAGACAACCTCCTTTTCTTAGTCTTTTAAAGCAACAGAAGGGTTCTGAATGAGTAGACTGGAAATTAGAATCAGAGGAGCTATATGAAGACACGAAAAAATGTGGAAGGAATGGTGACCTGCACTGCAGAAATTATTGCCGAGTAGTTGCAATCTAATTAAATAACATCTGACTTCTAATTTTTACATTTATGTAGAACAATTTAGCAAGGATTTGATCAAACAGGACCTGCAGTGATGATATTACCAGTTGTGTATGTGTATTGTTCAGGACTTCATTAAAAAAAAGGTTTTGATAAAATGACTTGAACACTGACAAGGGAATGAAAATGATGCTTTAAAAATGCTTTTAGTTTTAGTGATGTTGCTATATTGCAGAATATGTGACTGCATTGCTTTTAACTGAAAAAGAAAAGAGATAATCATAGAACTGTATTTGGACTGTCCGAATGAAAGTATTCTCACTGGGTGGTGAGAAGAATCATCCTTTTTATTCCATGTGCTGATCTGTGTGAAGTTAGCAATAGAAAATTCAGGTATCAGTGTATTTTGACCTTGGAAGATAAGGAATCTCTTGATTGTCTTCTGACTATGGAATCAGAGATATTCCATATGTCTTCTGAATAACAATAATGCATAATATATGCAGTAACAATATAATATAAATAATAGTGATAACTTAGTGGAAACGAATGTGACAGAGAAATGTCCTTCTGGCAGGCAGGTTTAAATCACTATAGAGAGTAATATTTCAGGTTCCTTTTCCACTTTTCATTTCTATATGAAACCATGAATGACTGGAAGTGAGGTGAGGTAAGTGGTGAGACCTGACTTGGGACTCATTTCTTTCCAGAAATCAACACTGGACCCTTATTTTCATCACAAGCTCTTTTATTTAATGTTCATATTAAATAAAATAGGAGGCAATGCATGTCACAGTGGGTCAAAACTAGTTGTTGAAGGCCTCCAGGGATTTCCTAGATGAAAATAATTTTCCACTTTTTGTTCTTGTTTTTTTTCAATGAAAGTGTTCTTGACTTGAATGCGTTTGAGAGACAAAATAAAGCAGAAGGCCTGGGGATGGTTACTGAAGAAGGAACTCGTAAGTAGCATGAAACTGATTCCAGGAGTGCTTCAAACATTATTTGTGCTTCCTACTTTAACTAGAACTGTTATTTACGGTGGCTTGAATTTTCTGTTGATAAGCTTATTATAAGTAATTCTAGGCTTTGAGTTCTGAATATGCTTTATATTTACAATATCTTTAGCAATAATTTTTAAGAAAAACATTGTAACTTCCAATATTCTTATCTTGTATTCTTGTTATTTTTCTTTGATCCACAGTCATCGTTCGTGAGCGTGGTATGTTTGGGTTTACAGTTTTTGATACTATTGTTGCAAAACTGTGTTGCAAATACAGAGAGAAATCTTTGATTGCATCTTCCCAGATATATTTAGGTTTAGCTTTATGGTCTGCAGCAGGTTGTGTGCTCAGCTTGGATGAACAGTTTGACGCTTATTAAAAAAGTGTCATTCATACTTAAGGCATGATTTTAGTTATGACTAACAATTTATTTATTAGATATATATCCTGTTGTGCTTTTTTAAATTATTTTTTAATTTATTTAACCATGGATGCATTGGAGTGCTAAATATTTTGGCTTTGCTTTTTCTGTCTGTTCTTCTTTTCTTTAGTATCAGTCTGTTTCTTTTGAATTGCTTTACGCTTTTATAATATTGTCTTTTACTAGAATTCCAGTTGTAAAGGTTGCTGTAAGATTGTGTTCTGCGTATTTGACCATGACAGTTGTCACATAATCGTTGTACTTATATATTTTAAAGGTGAAAAAGTGTTGCAGCATCATGAATTTACTAGAGATCTATTTAGATTTTTACAACTCCTCTGTGAAGGGCATAACAATGGTAAGTGAACTGAATTAATATTGGGGAAAATGTATGACGAGTCTGTTCTTAAACAGAGTTGAACAGAATTAAATAGATTCTAATGGCTTTTTCCTTCTAATTCATTTTGTCTTCTGAGGGGAAACTAGTATGCCAACAATTCAAATTGTGGAGTTCAGTTTGAATTTTTAAGTCATAACATAATTTTAGTTTTTATGCCAATTATTAATAGTAAAGCTTTCTGCAAGTCATGTGGGTAACAATTCTTCAGTTGTATGTACATTGTGATCTACTATAGTTCACTTTCCACCACATAAGCATCTGTACCCAACAAGCTACATAAAAATAATACATTCTGCACGTCTCCATGAAAATATGAAAACAACCTTGTATTTGTTATTTCCTATATATATTAACCAATCACAAATCACTTCTTATTTCAGATTTTCAAAATTACCTGCGTACTCAGATGGGCAACACCACAACAGTGAATATTATCATTAGTACAGTTGACTATCTCTTACGTCTTCAGGTGAGACAAAACCAGAGAAAAATGGAATACAACATATTTGCCTTTCCTTCATTTTTGTAAATTCACATTTTACTGGAATCAAATGTGAAAATCCTCTCTTCAGGGATATCTAAAATGAAGAATTCTGATATAATGTATTTCATCACTTCTTTCCTTTTAAAATAGATGAGCTTTCAGAATTCTGTGTGAAACCAGGTGGTTTTTTTACTTTGTTTTTACTTCTTCAGAGAGCAGTTAGATAAAATCACAAAAAGTTATTTTCATGAGAAACAGATTGATACAAAATGCTGAATTTTATCTGCTGCTGATTCAACTTTTGGTGATACAAATGCAGGCATACTGCGTACAGAATCCAAAATTAGACAATATAACATTGTTTTTTTTCTAGGAATCAATCAGTGACTTCTATTGGTACTATTCAGGAAAGGATGTTATTGATGAATCAGGACAACGTAACTTCTCTAAAGCTTTGGCTGTCACCAAACAAATATTCAATTCCCTTACAGAATATATTCAGGTAAACAAAATATTTTACTCACAGTACCAGCAATGAAATTCTATGGCCTGATAATATCCTTATCGTAACTCTGTAAATATTTTGGCTTTATTTTTCTTAAATCTGATAAAGTGACATAGCATCACTGGTCCACTGTAAAGTTAATACTAAAACATGCAAATGGCTACATATTTAATATGATATGATTGAATATTCATGTACTAGATACCAGAGACCTTTGGAAGCTTTCTCTTGTAGCTTCATGGAAACCTGAAGTTTCTTTTTTTTATTTTTTTGGGGAGAAATCTTAGGAAACAATTTGTTTTATTTGTTTTGATTTATTTCAATAAATAAAAAATGTGTTTCTTTCTTAAATTTTTTAGGGTCCTTGCATAGGTAATCAACAGAGTCTGGCTCATAGTAGGCTGTGGGATGCAGTTGTTGGCTTTCTTCATGTTTTCGCCAATATGCAGATGAAACTTTCACAGGTATGTTCAGTAGTCAAATCATCTGTCTTTCATATGTTAGTCAAGTGAATGTTGAAAGCTGTAAAGCAGTTAATGTGCTGATACTCACTGGTTGTGCATGGGCGTAATGTAGAGGTCCAAGACTAAATCTCAGGACTAGCATCTTCGTATCACTCCTTTCAGCATTAATCATCATGGTGCACTCACTTTTTCTAATATCAAACTCACTACTTCCAGCTCAATTACACCCTTCTGATAATGAAGGTGGCAATTTGTTCCTCCCTGTTACCAAAACCTGATGACCTCTCAGAGCAGAAGCACCATTAAAAGCATGGTTCCCATGCTACAGATAAGTAAGGCAAGAGAAAACCTGGGAAAAATTCAGAGAGAGAGGGAATGTGACAATCAACTTGTCCCATTAATTCATCACAGGCATGGAGCAAGAGGGCAACAGGCAGTATTCATTTCACTGTGCAGAGCATTGTGGAGTCCTGCCCCTCCTCACAGTTTCAGGTTTCTGTGTTCTTTTGCAACGGCTGCTTAATGTACCCATATGCTCAGGCCACTGGGAACTGAAGGCAACAGTGCAGAGTCATTCTCACTCTTATTCAGTGCTCTGCTACCGTCTGACTTACAAGATTTCTAAGATACCTTATGGAAGTATATCTGAATTTTCAGGATGCTTCACAGTTTTAGGTCTTTAATCTTAGTCACAAATCCATGTTAGACTTACCATGTTCTGTAGTTAAACTAAACAGTTGTAGTTCTGTTTGAGTGGTAATGCATTTTGCCATTAAATATTCCCTGTGAAGCGAGAAAGGGTGAATTTTTTCTGAGATGACTGCTGTCAGATGTGTCGAATAATCAAGTTTGTGATTTTTTTGCTGTCCCTTATCTGCCCTTTTGTACTCCTTAATGCTTTATTAAATCTTATCTTTATGGTATTAATACCTCTGCTGTAGTAAATTACCCTCATACTGTATAAGACCTCTGATATTAATCATAATAAAATGAGTGAAATCTGGAGGAACGTGAACTACATTTAGATGACCATCCTGCATACTGTTTTTTCCAAATGTATTTAATTTTCCAGATAAATGCAAATTAAAACAACCTTATACTTTTGGTTTCTTTACAGGACTCTGCTCAGATTGAATTGCTCAAAGAACTGTTAGATCTGCTAAAAGATATGGTAGTGATGCTCTTGTCACTGCTTGAAGGTTGGACCTGTTTTTCTTTATGGTCAAATATGATTATCTCAGCTTCGTAATGTAAAATATGATAATTATGTTAATCCTTCTAAACTGTTTTTAAATTGCCTTTATGTAATGTCAGGAAAAACTTCACACTTATTTAATAATTATTGTGGAATGTACTTAGTCTTGAAAAAGAGGGCTGCTACAAAAAAGCATATCGAAAGAAAAATTACAATGTTCCAGAACATTTTTGTTCTGTTCTTAGAATGAATATGAAATTAATTTATTTAAAATTTAGCAATGACAAATAACTTCCTGTTTTCACTTGCTGTGTAGGCAATGTTGTAAATGGAACTATTGGAAAACAAATGGTTGACACTCTTGTAGAATCATCTAGCAATGTAGAAATGATTTTGAAGTTCTTTGACATGTTCCTCAAGTTAAAAGATCTGACTAACTCAGATGCTTTCAAAGAGCATGACCCAGATGGTAAAGGCATCATTTCAAAGAAGGAATTTCAAAAATCAATGGAGACTCAAAAACAATATTTCCTGCTGTCCTGTGCAGAAGCTGATGAAAATGATATGTTTAACTATGTTGATTTTGTGGAAAGATTCCATGAACCGGCTAAAGACATTGGATTTAATGTAGCAGTATTGCTAACAAACCTTTCAGAGCACATGCCTAATGACTCACGCCTTCAGAGCTTACTTGAACCTGCAGAAAGTGTTCTTAATTACTTTGAACCATACCTTGGCCGCATTGAAATAATGGGCGGAGCCAAGAAAATAGAAAGAGTTTACTTTGAAATCAGTGAATCCAGTAGAATGCAGTGGGAGAAGCCACAGGTGAAGGAATCTAAAAGGCAGTTTATATTCGATGTTGTAAATGAAGGTGGAGAGCAAGAAAAAATGGAACTCTTTGTGAATTTCTGTGAAGACACAATCTTTGAAATGCAGTTAGCATCCCAGATCTCTGAAACGGATTCTTCTGAGAGGCCTGAGGAAGAGGCAGGGGCAGAATCTTGTTATGTAGTGGATACTGGAGATGATGAGGAAGAAGAAAAGTCTCTGGAATCTGCTTCAGCTTTTGCAATGGCCTGTGTTGCAGTGAAGAAGAATGTTGCCAACTTTTTTAAAATGATCACTGTGAAGAATCTAAGGAAACAATACCGGAAAGTTAGAAAGATGACAGTAAAGGAGATGGTGAAACTGTTTTTCTCCTTTTTCTGGCTCCTATTTGTAGGGATGTTCCAACTGTTCTTTAGTGTAGTGTGGGGAATTTTTCAGATTCTTTGGACCACTGTATTTGGGGGTGGCCTGGTTGAGGGAGCAAAAAATATTAAAGTGACTAAAATACTAGGGGACATGCCTGACCCAACACAATTTGGAATCCATGATGATGTTATGGAAGCAGAAAAAGCGGAAGGCGTCGAGCATGGCATCAGAGCTGACCTTGTGCAGTTTGTGAAGGGTGAAAAGGGAGAAGCTGACATCATATCAGACATTTTTAGCATTCATACAAAGAAAGAAGGTAGCTCAAAACATGGCCATGATGCTGGGCTTGGAGATATTGCAGAAATCCTTGGTACTGATATCCAGTCATCTCTGGAAAACACAGTTCGTAAGAAAAAAGGACTACAGGTACGTTGAAGAGATTTTTTATTTCTTTGCAGAAAATAATAATAAGACAAATATATTACTGAATTTTCTATTAGTAACTGAGTTATTTCTCAGTTAACTGATTAATAAATGTTCTTGGTGAGAACATGCTTTATAATCTGTATTCTTAAAAAAACCAAACAACGACCCAAAACCAAAACAGCAGAGTTTACATGCCCAGTGTGTTTAGATTTCACTGCAGTAAATTGTTATTGTTCATTTGGACTGCATTCAGAACAAAAATTGCTAGCAGCTTCTTAGACATGAATTTTGCTTTAAATGGTTTACAGTCTTGTTTATTTTGCAGACCCCATTTTTCCACAGTATATTTCAATTACTTTTACAATCTGTTTTCTCCATAATGCCTTGTCATTACCATCTTTCCTGTACATGCTTTACTCATCACTTTTTCCTATTATTTGAAATATTTTTTCCTGAATTCATTGTTACTATGTTTACCATTTAATCATTCTTTCCTTATATTCTGATTTATGAACAGTATATTTTGTTCCACTCAGCTGAGCTAAATATAACCTATCATTCTGTTTTGAAAATGGATTGAACTAGATGTCAAAATGAAAATGCATTTGCCATATTTGGAAGGCATTATGTTTCACTCTACACTTTAGATCTGTTTCCACTTGTTATTCAGGTATATCTTTCCTTTCATTAATCCACCTCTTTACAGTATGCTTTCCAGATATTTTCAAGATGAACCTCCATTGTACAACTTACTTCGTTATGTCCTCTTCATTTGTATGCTTTTCTCCAAGATTTGTTGCCTAGATCAAACCGTATATTTTCATTTATTTTTATCATTTATTTATTAATTCATTTTTAAGTGTGTACTTAAAAGTTACAGTCTTTTAAAAAAGGGATTTATTCGTTCTTCTTCTCCCCCTTAGAAGAACTAGGCATTATCAAATGATCTCTGAATTACCCTCCATCAGCTTGAGATCTTATGGGAAACAATTTGTGAAAGTTATGCTTTCATCACATGTACTAGAGGAGGTTCCTCAGATAAGAGGTGATATAAGGGAAGCAAGATTGATTTTTTTGTAAATTCTTTCTCTACTTACATGTGAGAGACAGGCATCCAGGTGATTAGTGGGGGAAAGGCACAGATAACTGTAACTTTAGATTCCTTTGTGAATCCAGGACTTTGGAGCCTGCTTCTCTTTGATTTCCAGTGAAGCTTAGGTATTCAGACTGCATTTAAAATGAGTTTACTTTGGTCTTGCAACACTAAGCCTAAACATGTTTGAAATCCAGGCTCCAACTTCTTTGCTGCAGTTAGCTATCTGTAAAATTGTATATTATTTTTTCCTTATCTCAAGGGACTGTTGTAAACACACACTTAGGTGGTTTTGAGGTGTGCAAGTAAGGGTTTAATGAACCATCAACCTACCTAAGACAAATAGTTTGAAGAAAATACTGCGTTAAGTAAAAGCTGTTTAAATAATTGTCTGTTTGCAATTGCATCAGTTGACAAAGCGATTGGGTTTTATACTATCTGATAATTACACAGGTCTTTTTCAGATTTTTGATGCTATCACTGATACACTATTCCTCGTTTTATATTTGGAATGAGGGAAACTGATGCTCATTGTCTACATAATCAGTAACTGCACTGAGTCTTCGTGAGTGACTATTGTATTATGGTATGATCTAAATGCAGTTAGTTGCCTTCATCCTCAAATGGTCACATGATCTGTCTCATAACCACATATAATTACTTTACGTTCTTAAAGGTCTTTTCCAACTTAGCTGATTCTATGACTCTGAGTTGTTCAGTCAACTGGGCTAGTTACAATATTGGTAACACTATGCTGAAAAAGGCTATCAGAAGAATTTCTGTAGTTTTCATTGTTTACGCCTAGTCTGAGCTGTCTACTTTTTAAAAATCAAATACTTTAAAAGTGCAAAGTGGTATAAAAAAAAATAATGTGGTAATTATCTTATTTGTATCTTAGAAAACAGTAACTAAAGTTATCAAAATTTTATTTGAATGGATCCATTTTGAGAGTTAAAATACTTTTTGCAGATATCTGAAATTGCAAAAGCTGAAACAGAAAGAAAAGCAGAAGCTGAGAAGGCTGAGTAAGTTACACAATTCCTGTTTGATTCCTTGGTAATTCCTAATGCTAGATAATTTGTCCAGAAAGAATCCAAGCAATGCTCAGTATTCAAAGCACTTTCTGTACGCTTTGTCTCATCAGTATTTTGAAAACCAGCAGTACCTAAGAGGCAGCAAACCATTTCAGTGGGCAACAAAATAGTGATCTGATTTTTGTGGCCTTTGACAGTTCTGCATATATAAATCTGTGGCCATTGTCTTTTTAAAAATTCCCCTAACTACCTTTAAAAATAAGCACCAGTCTTGGAAAAAACTCTGCAACTTGTCATTATTGCTATTTACACTTCCCCTACTACCCACTATAATTTTCAGGCAATAATAGTTTAAATTAATATTATTACTGGTGTTTATCTGTTTTCAAGTCCCTTCTTGCATTTTATTTTTACAAAATTGTTTTGATATCATTTGTCTCTCTCTTCAATCCCTGCGGGGATGTTAAATATCATTGTCACTGTTTAGAGCACTACCAGTAACTAAAAAGTGCATTTCAAGTCTTCTATGGGTTTTTTGGCACCATGTGTCTAAAGAACCTGTTGATGAGTGTTACTCAGTATGAAGATAACAACTTCAAAATAAGCAGTTTCTGAAACTTGTTTCACCTAGACGGTGTTATAATATAATACTAAGTTGGTTAATATTTAGATTGCTCAAACGACACCTTTTAAAAGTTTTGTTAAATTATATCACTGCTGGGCTTTTTTCTTTGTTGACCGATTTCAGTTTCCTGATTTAGACACTAGAAGCATATTAAGCAGAGCTTCAGTGAAGCAACTTCTAAGTATCTAGGAATTTGCCAAAAATCTCCTGTGCCACTCTTCTTTCTTATTTTCGACTTTCTCACCTCTTATTTTTCATAAGCATGATCTCCTTCTACCTCTTTAATTTTATTGAACTTGTTTTCCTGATTCTCTGTTGCCTTCACTTGTCTGCCATACTTAATTCTGCTCTCAAGTAATTTTGCAGCATATTCAAATTGCCTTCAGCTTAAAAATCTGAGTTTAATGGTTTATATTCTGAGGCTGCAAGATGGACTTTTTTGGTAGAAGATAAATACATTCTCAGACACCCATCATATGACTCCTACTGTAGTAGTAGTGGGATATAGTGAAGCACATACTGCATTTCATTATCCTCATGCCTTAAAACTTTCAACCACCTCAATGCCTCAACATTCTTTTACATATATGCAAATTCAGCTGGTTTTCGGTGGGTTTTTTTCTCTTTTTCTTATTTTTTTTTTTTTTTTTTTTTTGGTTGAGTAACTGAATTCCCCTATTGCTATATACCATCTTGGTACTTAATTTTCATAGAGGCAATTCAGTGGTGCAGGAAGAATGATTGTAATCTACATACTTCATAAGGTGTGACCTTCTGAAGTAAACTTCCTTCTCGTTGGTCATTCATCTCTGTAAAAACAGTGATACCCTTGATTTAAATTAATTCATTTTATGATACTGTGATTCAATTATGATCCTGTGTATTAAATCCCAAAAGCTTTATTTCTGTTTTTCAGCCTCAGGTTTAAGAAAGTACATGTGGACTCTCATTTTTTTTTTGTATATTACTTGTATTGAGTATATATGTACATCACTGGTTTTGGCAAACATTATCCACTTCACTCTTGATGCCGTAACTTCTGCCTGGTTTTTGGCTTTTTACCTTCTTGATCTCTCCCCAACACCTCTATCTGTGCATATAATTTGAAGCTAAGGTCACTTTTTTACTCTGATTTACTCTCTACCTCAAATCTTTCACTTAGAATCATTTTTCTTCCAGTGTCAAAACTAGCTTCCAAAGCCAAACTTTCTGAATTGGGATTCCTTCTAAAGGAATGCATGTACAATACAGAAGTTTGGCTCGGTATTTTTGTTTCGATTGCTTTTCTTCTAGCATGGAAGATGGTGAGAAACAAGATAAAGCAAAGGAAGTACAATCTGAGCAGCTAGAAGAGGGGAAAATAAAGAAAAAGAAGCGAAGGCATGGGCAAAAAATTGAGAAACCAGAGGCTGTAATGGCTAACTTCTTCAAAGCTTTGGAAATTTATCAAACAAAAATGCTTGTAAGTTTTTCTTAAATTATTTTAGTCATTGAATTTTTATTTATGTAATATAGAACTTTCGTTTGATATTGAAGGGAGAAATGTCATCATAAAAGGAACATTGGCATGAGTTTTCAAATGACTGTGTTCAGTCTTTTGTGATTTTTATAGTACTTCAGAGACTTAAATACAAAAAGTGTTTGTGTGCATGATTTCCCCTATCTTGGTCTAACAGGACAGATAAACCTCTTGAGCTCCTTGTTAGGAGCTCCCTATTTTCCCTAATCTAACTTCTAGAATCTGTAAATTCTATTTTCTATAGGATTTTTCTTTATTCTTAAAAAATCAAATTATGAACTCTATGAATCTATTTTAAGTAGTTTATTCCAGTATTTTAGCATTTCAATGCCAGACTTCCTCCTAGAAAGTTTTCTTTAATATTTCAGTCTTCCCTGTTGCAATTGCAAGATGTTATTTTTAATCCCGTTTACCATGAAATGGGAGAACAGGCTACCAAGAAATGCCCTTCCTTGTTATAAGTGGTGTATGAAGGCAACACAATTATATATTTACTTTCTTAGAAACCTTGCTTTCTTACCTTGGTATTAGCTAGAGGCTGCCTCTAATTTTTTTCTTTCTTTTTTTTTTTTTTACTTTCAGCACTACTTGGCAAGAAATTTTTATAACTTAAGGTTTCTTGCTCTATTTGTTGCATTTGCCATCAACTTTATTCTTCTATTTTACAAGGTAAGATTATACATTGTTCTTTAAATGGGGTTTTTTGTTACTTTCAGAGGAATATTTAATGATGGTTTCAATGCTTGTTTAATAAAGTCCTTCAAACACAAACTAAAGCATTTAGATATGAAATAGTTAATAATTTAAATTTTTAAATTTTGTAACTAAAATTTGTGATATTAAACCTACTCTGATTTTATTTTGTTCAGGCTAAATGAAAAGATGTATTTCATTCCTCTGTTATAGTTCCTTTTGTGTTTCTAGGCATTTTTTCATTTATTCAGAGGAATCTGTTACTGTTTAAATTGTTAATCTTGTCATGGGAAATTTGAAATCCAACTAAAAAAATGCCAAAATTGTTGCATTTTTTTCTCTAATTGTTTTAAAAATACTGAGAGACTTCAGTTCATCTGATTTTTCTCAGTGGTTATATTTCTGCTTTTTCTAAAGAACCCTACTGACTTCAGTTGGTTTTGACTGATCATTTCAGAATGAGATTAATGTCCCAGCTGAACTAGATCAGCTCATATGTTTGAGTTATATTTAATTTGTACATATTTATTTTTTTTCATGCCTTTCAGGCTCAGGGGTCATGCTTGCTTCTGTTTATTTTTTCATTAATTTATTAATCTGTAATGAATATCAAAGGTATATTTTTTTGCCATTTTTTCCGTTCTCCCATTTCCATGTGGGAGTATAATTCCCTTATTTGCTTCATTTTCTTTATTGCCATTGCCAATATGGTTGTTAGCGACTGTTGTGATTAAGAAATATCTATACTGGGATTGAGACTTTAACTGATGGGTATGAGCAGGCTCAAGAAATGTAAAGGTGTTTTTTCTATCACCAATGAAGAAGGTTATATATCCATACTTTAAAATTAATCTTAGAGGTTTATCTGAATCTCATGAGTGCTTCAGGTTCTGGTGTGTATACCCAATGATACAATGTAGAATATCTTCACTAATTATATCACTGAATCTTCACAACCTCTGTCCATGAAAAGGAGTAGAATTCACTAAAGAGAACTCCCGTCCATAAAAGCCTCAGGTTTTTTTTCCTCTCTGTACACATTTGAAGTCCACAAGAAAAGTCCTCTAAGCTAAGTCATGACATAAATTATGGACAATGAACAGGTCATTAACATGAGAACGTCATTACTTTCTTGACTTTAGTAATCAGGAACAATATAGATTACAAAACAAACCCTAAATTCAGTCATATTAGATAACCCTGCCATTATCTGGTTCTTTGAAGAAAACATTTTTTCATAACTTTTTCCTTGGTGGTTTTGGTTTTGCTATGGCGCAGTTAAAGGAGAGATTTGTAAACTGTCATGTGCCTGCACTTGCTTTTTCTAGATTCTCAGTGACATTAGATGATGTGAGACTTCTGCTGTGAAAAGGAAGGACATTACTGTTCAAAGCTAATGCTCTATCATCTTCCCATGAGCAGGCTCTGCAAACATCATTTGTCATTGCAGTAAAGCAAAAGCTTTTAAGTTTATTGTGTTTTCAATGTGCTTGAATTTTTCTCAGGTGACAGAAGAGCCACTTGATGAAGTAGACGAAGACTCTAATCTCTGGAACTCTTTCGATGAAGAGGAGGAGGATGAGGGCATGGTATTTTTTGTTTTAGAAGAAAGTACAGGTTATATGGCACCTGCTCTCAGAGCACTGGCAGTTATACATACTATCATCTCCTTTGTCTGTGTGATTGGATACTATTGCTTAAAGGCAAGTTCTGAATCTTATTTTACTAATGTATTATTTGTTGAAGAACATTGGCGATGTCCTGAAGTAATTTTTGAGCTAATACTGGAATACCTGTTTGTACCTAGTCGTTTTACAGATTCTCACTATTCAATATGCAAGTTTGTTTTCCTTGTTTACTCAGTCTGGCAGAGACTGACTTAGCTTTCTTCATACCAGAGTGTGCATTTGGGGTTTGTGGTTAGAAGAGTGTTGCTAACACACCCACGTTTTGGTTATTGCTGAACAGTGCCTGCACAGCATGAAGGCTTTCTCTGCTCTACCCACTCTGTGCATTCTCCAGCGAGTACATTGAGAGGAGGCAAACCGAGTGGGGGTAGAGGGTTGACTTCCAATGCAGCCACTGGTCAGAGACTCTAGGCATTGATCTGCATGTGGGAGGTTTTAGTGTGATGTTTGGTCTTATATGGTATTATAAAGAATATTTAATACTGTAGGTAGATATCATGGTTTCTAAAAATATGTAAGCCGTGATAAAGATGCCCATTGTCATTTTCATAGGTACCTCTGGTTGTATTCAAGAGAGAAAAGGAGGTAGCTAGAAAGCTGGAATTTGACGGACTATACATAACTGAACAGCCATCTGAAGATGATATTAAAGGACAGTGGGATCGCCTGGTTATAAACACTCCGTATGTAAAATTATATTGTTACATGTAAGCTCGTTAAGCCACTGATCTAGAACTTTTGGTGTCCACCTGTCACCTAGTTCATCTAAAAGAAAGGCATTTTTTACCATATTTTGCATGCTACGGCAGTAGATTCTGATGTGAAATCCTGCATTATCTGTTTATTTCACAAATACCATCCTAGCATGTATATTCCACCTGCTTTTATTTTTCTAGAGTTTGCAAGGACTGTACCTCTTACCTTAACAAGCTCTCTTCAAGACATTTCACATATTAGTCACTACTGAGACAGCTTTAAGAAGATAACTTCCTTTTCAGTGACTCAATTTCACATTCATATTGTATATAGCAGCATTCTCCTGCCTTTCTTTCCCACTTCTTGCTAACAAAATTTGTATATGAAAAGAGAAGTTACTAGTGTAAAATAGCAATTCCAGAATTTGAGTAGGTCTGACAGGAATTACTGTCAGGTTGTATGCACTAGCAAATACTGTGCTAGTTATACACTAATTCTAGGAGACTCACCTGCTCTGTGAGTGAATGATCAAAGTATAGGCATGAAAAACACCAGTAAGCTCCAGCAGTTTGTAGAAGCAACACAGACAATTACAGCAAGTCAGCTCTCTTCTCTTGAAACGATGCCTTATCTACAGGCTATTTACTCTTTCAAAACAAACAGAATCACCTTTTGGTACTAGTATACCTAGGCTT
>NW_009936419.1:23524-34243 GCF_000696875.1 Nestor notabilis | reverse complement strand
TTTCCCTAGTAACTGGGTAACTGGAGAGCTTTGCTTAATTTCCAATTTATTTCATTAACTATTGACCGCAAGCTACCTAGACATCCGTTAAGTTTATTCTCAGCAAAACCAAGCATAAATTAATGAGATATATTGTCAACTTATCCCAAAAGACATGCTGTACAGCTTGTTCTCAGCTAATCAGACTAATCCTTCCTTCCCATGTGAACTGACTTGAGGTTCAGTGCAGGTATTGTACCATCAGGATAACAACTGCTGGGCAGTGCCCAGTGCTGTGTATATACTGAAATGTGCTTTCCAGAACTGAGTAAAAGAACTAATTAAAAAGGCAACAGAGGTATGCTAATAAATGCAGCACCATTAGATGTTTTTGGTAAAAGAGATAGACGCAAGCTGGCTACATTAGAGACATGTTTTGCTTAAAAGTCTGAGAAATGAAGGAAGGAAATAAAATAACACAGATCATTGTACCAGGACATATCATCTGAGTTACTGGAACCATTTGCCTTTATCTGGAGTAATTTCATTCAGAATAATAAGTATCAAGCACTTAATACTAGTTGGGAAGTTTGCTTCACAGCCCAGCAGTAGAGTGCTCTGGAATCTCACCTTCTGATGTTAACGCTTGCTTTTTTTTTACCAATAAATACTGTCCTTTAGCTGAAGCAGTTTTTTTCTTTTTTATCTTGCTGCATATTTGCTCACCTCAGGGTTACATCCAGGAAGTAAGGAGAGAAAAACTAAATTTTGTAGTGTTTCCTGCTAAATGGCATTCTTCAAAACTGACATAATATACAGTAAGACTGTCAGAATGAGGGATTCCTGGGCATTGCTGTTCATAAGACAGTTTAAGCAAACTGGTTTTTATGATCACGTTAAAGATCAGGGAAATGTCACTGACAAGAGAGAACACTATCTTTGTTCTTGCAGGTCAAAGCTGATGTATTTCCTAGTGCTGTTACTGTTAGCTTTACCTTGTCTTGTTCAGGGATGTCAGCTCCGGTAACGACAATATGATGCATCTGAGATTACCACTAACCTCTGTTTTTGCCAAATGATCTTTGCAATTTAATGGGTTTTTTAAATTTTTAATTTTTTTTTTTTTTTTAATTTTACTTCATGTTGGCAAACTGTCTACGGGTTCCTAAGAGTTCAGCCTCTATTTGAAATGTAATCAAGTGAATTTAAGAATTGTTTATACTACAAGACTTATTTTCCTCTGAAAATCATTGTCCATATTGATTGTATTGCTAGAAGCAATGACGTGTTTACTTAGGAGATGAATGACATTACACTGACTACCCTGCTGTTATGGAGTTGTTAGGCTCATTAGGTGGTAATATTTAGCCTACTGTCCTTTTGTAGCTAATTATGTTTGTGGATGGGAGAAAGAAAAGGGGATGGGGGGGGGAAGGATGATACTGCAGTAAACGATAACTAGTAACAGCTGTTGTCCATATAGAAAGAAATTGTTCTTGTAATTTGAAGCACAGTGTGTGAGTGAATGAAATTGTACCAGAATCTGCAGCAATCAGGGACATAGTGTTTTCTCTTTTGAGGGGAGTTGTTTTTCCTCTAGCAAGTTAAATAACTTGAAATATCTTTGCCTGTGCAGGTCCTTTCCTAACAATTACTGGGACAAATTTGTAAAACGGAAGGTAGGTTTTTTATATTTCTATTATATTAGTCATAGCAATAATCTACTATTCAGTTAATTCAGATATCTATGTGTAATATACTTCTGTACACATAAATATACAAATAATGGAGAACTGAAATTTGTTTTATGGAAGTCGTGGTGGTGGCAAATGTCTTGGTGAACAGGCAGCTGCAGCGTAGGTGGTAGGAGGAAGACAGAAGGCTGTGGTTTCCTTCCTAGACTCAGGCATTTGAAATAACTTTGTGCTGTCAATCAGCCACACAGGTCTAATTTACAGTCATTGTCATCTTTAGGATACAAAGCCTCCTCATCCCCCTAAAAAAAGAAAAACATGCCATCTTAAATGATGGCAAATTACACATAAGCTTTCAGATAATAGCTTTTAATGCTTCTATTTTTCTTTTGTATGCTCCCCTGCCTGGCTTCCCCAGAGTTCTGGCTGTTCCAGTAGTTAATTATGAAAGACTTTTATTTATTTATTTATTTATTTAATTTCTGGCACCTGCTGGCTTAAAAGCAGGGTGAATGTCACTGAGGACTTTCCCTAAGCAAAAGCTTCTCTTATTCCATTTTTAGGTTATTAACAAGTATGGAGACTTATATGGAGCAGAGCGCATCGCAGAACTTCTGGGTTTGGACAAAAGTGCCCTTGATTTTAGTCCAGTGGAAGAGAGTGAACCAGAAGAGGCATCTCTTGTGTCATGGTATGATTTCTGAACCTCACAGACACAATATGTGTTGGCACAACTTCACTGTCAAAGATTAAACCAGATTTTACATTGAAACTGTAGTGATGTTTTCCTTGGCATGGAAAATATGAATGGAGAAATATTCCTAGTGTGGAAGTAAAATAAAAAAGCTTGCTGTTTGTTTGTTTGTTTGTTTGTTCTAAAACATGGGTATACTTACTGTTACAAAAGTTGGAAAAAAATCATTATGATGATGCTGACTGATACAGTTTTGGCCACTCTTCTATTTTAAACAATAATTAGTGTAGCATTTAAAAGTTTCTTTGGTGTTACAACAGAGTTAGTTTATGAACTAAAGGACAGGAAAAGTATTGATAAAAAAAATATCTATACACCAGGTATCTATAAAAGAAAAAAAAAAGAGATGTTTTCCTGAATAAATTTATGAGTGAAGATCAGAGTTTGAAAGTATCAAAGTCCCAAATAAATTAGGTTTCTGCAAGATTTGGGTTTCCTCGATACTTAAGGCACACAAGAATGAAGATTTCCATTTGCATGCCATCTAATGGCTAATAAAATATTTGGAATTGTGCAAAAGGCATTACCTTTTCTCTTGGTGTTTCTGGCAACATTTTACACTAGACAGAACACTTACCTCTTAAATTCAAACAAATCAGATTCCACATTTCACTACTTTTAACATACATTTTAATTTTTGTAAGTAAGTGGAATATGGCAGTATCACTCCTACTGAAATTGTTCCACCAGTTTCAGTGGTTTAGAAACTGCGTATGGGTGCACAGAGTCAATGAATACTCTCTGAAAAATGAAGCACCTACATCACTCAAAAAATAAACAATGAATGTATGTCACCACCTTCAACAAACAAATGTGAAGTGCCAAGCCCAGTTTGTTGTTTATCCTTACAGAATTCAATACTTAATTTTGACATTGATGCATATCAAAAACTTCTTATTTCCTAGGTTAAGCTCCATTGATACAAAGTACCACATTTGGAAGCTTGGAGTCGTTTTCACTGATAATGTGAGTATGCTTTGATTTACTCTAAACATCACTGTGTCTTCCACCATCTGCTTTTATTTTTAACAAACATATACAAATAATATTGCATTACAGAGCCATTTTAAAATAGTGGTTTCTGTCTTGTGTTGTAGCAAATTGCTTTAATTTATGTTAGAATTTTCTTTTTGATTCAAATAGGTATTAAGCACCTCCTCACCATTAATACAGTGTTAGCATTCTGGAAGTTAATTGTACGTTCATTTAATTTTGTAGAAATCAATCTAGCAACCAAAGGCGTCTCTTCTAAAATCAAGCACCATTTACAGGACTTTTATTCTTGAATCAACTATTTGCCATGGTTGGTTAATTCTTTCCTTTCACAACTTCTCCTTTGAAAGGACCACACATATTAAAATCCCTATTTTAGGTGAACCCTCTTTTTGCATCTTCTTGAACATTTCTAAACAAACAAGAAGGCCAAGGTGAATAAAGCAAAGATGTATAAATTCATTGTGCACTAAAAGCACACTGAGCCATTGTCCTTCAGTAGGAGCTTTCACATCAAAGTGGCTTCGGGTTCACTGCTTGTTAAAAGAATAAGCTGTATTATGTGCCTTAGGTTTTCTGGGTGTCCTGATCTTGAGACTTCAACAGAGTAAAGTGTCTCATGAGTAATACAGTGCATTTTCTCTCCTCCAGAATCAGTATTAAAAATTAAAGTTCTCTGTAACAAGCTCCTCAACCAAAACAGTTTTAAGGTAGGGGATTTTGATGTTAATAACACATATGCTGAAGACTGCATTTAAATATGAAAAGACAGAGGTCTCATTAGCATAACTAAGCAATAAACATTAAATGAACAGTGGAGATAGTAAGAGACAGAGTAAGACAATCTTTTTGAACATGTAAAATAGAGGTATTACATTCAGACTGTGATTCAAATCAGATCATGATAATATTGCTTTCTTTCATAACCTGAATAACTAAAAGAAAGCCATGTTCTGCTTCCAGAAATGCACATTAGCACCTGCTAATATTCTATATTCTACTGCTTTTCACTTTCTCTGCAGTCGTTTTTATACTTAGCTTGGTACACGACTATGTCTATCCTTGGGCACTACAACAACTTCTTCTTTGCTGCTCATCTGCTGGATATTGCTATGGGTTTCAAGACTTTGCGAACTATTTTGTCTTCAGTCACTCACAATGGCAAACAGGTTGGTGCTACATGCAAAAGTTTGAAAATTAATGTGTTTGGTAACAGTACTGGAAAAAAAACTTGTGGTACCTAGGAAATACTGAAATCTAATCCGTTTTGCTCATGATTGGATTAAAGAATAAATCCCATTATGTCTTGTGTAGCACACCTAATACATGTTAAATCCTATGAAATTATGATAATCTATGCCCACAGAGTGCTGATAGCTAAAGAAGTTCTGTACATAATAGAGAAATGCATCATTTTAGAAAAACACAAGAGCATGAATTAATATCTCCCCAGCTCCTTCTCTATGCTCAGTGACAAACTGATTAGTGGTAACTAATAAGAATTCACAATCTCTCCTTAGCTACAGCAGTAATAATGACCAGGGTGCTGAGATTTCAATACTTAGCTAGTAAGAATGTGCTTGCAGCTGTGGGCATTCTGCACTGTGGAATATATTTATATGTCACTTTATCATGCAAAAATCAGTTTTTCTTTCAGCAGAAATGGACCAATGAAAGTTTCTTCCCTTATCGGGAAAGGAGTTTCTAAAATAGTGCATATGCAAATGTTTTTATGCACAAATGAAATGGTTTTATCCCCTGCTTTTTCCTCCAGGATGGCCAAAAGTCATATTATTTTTAATGTCATGATTTATATATTTTCTTTATGAATTTTTCTAAACGTAACACTGAAAACTTGGCATAATTGACAAAACTATTTCAACTCAAGACCACAGCTTTTAGTATACATTCTGAACAAGCTAAGATTAGTTTTTCTAATCTTGTTGCTTTTCTTGCTAGTAGATAGGATCACTGAGAGCTGCAGATTTTTCAATTGAAATGTTCACACTTGGGAGCATACTGACAGATCTGCTGTTTATCAGAGAGAAACTGAGTTGTTCAATACTCTTACATTTCTTTTAAAGGAGTGCTATTAATTGCTGCATTTTTAGAAGATGTAGCCTTCATTAACTCCTCTCCAGAGCTGCGTCTTCTAATGCTGCATCATCTAACTTCAACAATAATCTAGTCTTATTAACTGCTAAACTTTTTCATTTAAGGATTTTATTTGCTTAAAATTAAATACTTACTCTTTGGTTATCTACTTTACTGATGGCTTAGCTAACCAGCTTTGAAACAGAAAATAGAGTATGGTAAGTCGTAATGTAAGTCTCAGTTAAAATTACTTATTATTTAGCAAATTAACTAAAGGGGTTTATTTTTTTTTAATAATTTGATTTTCACTGTATATCCAGTTTTTCAAGTTACTAGAATTTAACTTTTAAAGTAAATAGTGGAAACATGGCTTCAGTGATACATAGTTTGTATGCATATAGCTCAGAAAGATGGAAACAACTTCCGTTTCTTGATACAAAATCCCTTTGATTTTCATGTGAGAGCAGGGTAAAGTAACACCTCCAAGCAATAGGAGACCCCAAAGCTGTTGTAACTTCTGTCTTTAGTTTCCTTATTGGGAAAGGTACAGTATGATACAGTTTCAATACTTAAGGCAATAAGTGAGCTAGCATATCTCTTCTGACAGAATGAAATTGAAACTAACTTGGTTGTATCTCCATACGCAGCTTGTGCTTACTGTAGGACTCCTCGCTGTAGTAGTGTATCTTTATACTGTTGTGGCATTCAACTTCTTCCGCAAATTCTATAACAAAAGTGAAGATGAAGATGAACCAGACATGAAATGTGATGACATGATGACGGTAACTAAAATATCACTGGCATGCTTCAAATTTCATCCTGAATTTTCAAATAGATACTTAAGATAAAATGATAAGAAGGGGTGTCTCTGGTGTTAAATCCCTGGGTGTGTTGTTCTTGCTATATGTCATTTTGAAAATGTGAATGGTCTTGAAATTCCCTCTGCGTTCTCCAGTGGTCTAAACTCAGCAGTAGATAGGTGACACTCACCAGTACAGGAAAATATTCTGGATTTTTGTCCTAACTACTGTGGTCTATGATTTGCTGCAACACCTTCCACATGTCAAGATGGCAAGCCCTTCAAGTACAGGGAAGAAACTTCATGACAAACTGGTCAGCTCTGCAAAAAGCAGCTGTGTTGCACAGCACAAATAAACCCAATTTGTTCTCAATGTTTGGAAGTGTGCAAACTCTTCCTATTCTTATTTAGGTTATATAAAGTATATGATATTACTAGCACTAGTTAAAAAAGCATGCTCCAAACCACTTAGTAATTAAGTCAAGAAGTAAAAAGTCAAGGGTAAGTAGAGAAAGGAGAAATTAAAACTTATTAATTACCAGTGATAATATAATGCTACTAATTTCTCTTCTGGCTTCCACCTGTTGCCACAATGTTATTTATGTTATATTAAGAGATACTCTACAGATACATATTACAGTTTGAAGAGGTTTTAATTTTCTTAGTATCAACAGAAAACAGAACAAATTAGGTATTAAAAATGTAATATTCTGAGTTTGTGGCTAGCTTATTTCTTCCATGGAATAGTCACTCTCTGCCCTGTGTTATAAGCCAAAGACAGAATAAAAATCCTCAAACAGAGGCGTGTCACAGACTTCACAAAATGATCTTCCCTATTCTTGGACTTTCTTCCAAGCACTGAATGCTTAAGTCAGATGTGCAAATGACAGAAATTATGAAAACTGCCCAAGCAGTATTATTTAACTTGGCTCTCTGCAAGCTGGATACAATCATCTGGTCATAAAATAAATGTAGGAGTACTTGGAATAATGAAACTTTATGACATCTATATTACATTTTAAACCACTCTACCAAGTGAGGTAAATAAATCCCAAGTTACGTTTTTAAATATGATTAAACTAGTAACAGCATCTTACGTCAACAGTAAAGTCGTATTATAAAAATGGATGTATACCTCTGTTTGTTTAGTGTTTGCTTAAGAAAGACCAGATTTGTGAGGTTCTATGCTGATTATTTAACACCAACATTGATGCCTAATGTGACTTCAGAACACTGGCTGGGCATACAGATTTTTGTTGGTTTTAACCCCCACTGTGACTGAAAGTGGTTCAAAGATTCTATAGCTCACTGATACATGAGGAGTGATATTATGTGTTCTTTGTTACTGTAACTTGTGAAAAGAATCAGCAGAGCAAGATCATTTTTCAGTAAGAAAACAAACAAAATAATTAACAGTAAATATATCTGTAATTTTCATCTTTTTTTAGTGTTACCTCTTCCACATGTATGTGGGTGTAAGGGCTGGTGGTGGCATTGGAGATGAAATTGAGGATCCCGCTGGAGACCCTTACGAAATGTATCGAATTGTCTTTGACATCACATTTTTCTTCTTTGTCATTGTCATCCTACTGGCCATTATTCAAGGTACTGTCACTTACCTTAGTAGAGACTGTTGAAATTCAGTTTACTTAAGTAAGTAAGTTCTGCAATGTATTTAAACCATATTTGCATTTGAGGTAAATTTACCAGTATATTGCTATAAGGAGTTATTTCTGAGTGGATAAAATCATTAATTCTGAAAGTAATAATTTTATACTTAATCCATAAATAATGCATTATCTCAAGTTCTACAGAAGGACAAAGCACAAGAAACATAACTCAACCGGGTTACGGTTACACTGTGACAGCTATCCACAAGTGATGCAGCTTGTGCAGGATCCCTGTTCTTGCATTGGTAATAACCATTTAATCTTGGGAGAGTACTCTTCACACCTTTAGCTTGGAACCACCACAGCTGGCTGGAGAATGGAGACTTTCCCCTTGAAAAAGGGAAAGGACATGAAGAAAGTCACCATGGCCACATACCCATTTCCTCCTTTTTATAGAGGACGATTTGCAGTTTTAATTGGTTTGAAGCTGTGGTTTACAGAAAACAGGACAGACCTCCATTCAATGACTGTTGATGTTCAACACTCATTGTACAACCTGACCTAAGGCTGTTCAGAAAACACACCAGTTTATAGCAATCTGGTGGCAAAGAAAAAAACAGAGAAAAAATGAGGAATGTCACAGTTCCAAAATGATCCAACTCTATCCTTAGTGTATCGGAAGTGGCAGAATAATGCTTCAAATGTGATGCAGCATCACAAACTTGCTTGGGGGGCCATGTGGGAACAGAGTTGTCTTTGTGGAACAAAAGCTGAGATACAAGAGTTCCAAGAGAAAGAGAATGAAAATAAAACTTTTTTTCACAGGAACAAAAAAGATTATGGAAGCTCAAACTGACTAAAATGTAAGAACAGAAAAGCCTTTCCACTCTGAATATTGTACATCTATGTAAGAGAAATTCTTATTGCTAGGAGAGTGGTGTAAACAAATGTTAGATGTCTGGAAATTGATAATTGTACCTTGAATTTTTCAACCTAGACATAAGTACACTGAACTCCAAAGACAATGGAGGATATATGGGAGATGTTACTTGAAATATGAAAATTGCTAAGTGCTGAAATGTTGCTATTTTCTATTTGAAATAGGTCTGATCATTGATGCTTTTGGTGAATTAAGAGACCAGCAAGAACAAGTGAGAGAAGACATGGAGGTATGAGGAATCACGCTATATTTTTCGTTATTCTTTCTCATCTAGATTGTAGCCAGTTAAAATAGTGTCTTTGAGATAAAACTGATTTGTAGCCACAACTTGTGTTTCCAGACCAAATGTTTTATTTGTGGAATCGGCAACGACTATTTTGACACAACCCCACATGGCTTTGAAACACATACTTTGCAAGAACACAACTTGGCAAACTATCTGTAAGTATATTTTACTACTGGAATTACGATAAAGAGACCTTTCAGCTCCACAGTAATTTAGATAGATACGCTACTGACAATCCTAAGACAGAATTCTGTAGAACTGAGGAGTACCTCCACTCCTGTCTGGTCTCCCCTCCTTTACTCCATACCTTTATCATCACACTCATCTTTCTTACACAAGAGCTGCCTTAGTGGAATGAGACTGAAGGCACATCAACTCCTTATTCCTCTGGAAGGAAACCCAGATATGTGGAATGATAGGGAACAACAGTTTAATAAGTTGGTTTAGTTTGGAAGTTTTGACTGTGACTTCTGGGGGCTTGGTAACATTGATGAGACCACTGAAAATACCTTCAATTTGACAAAAAGTAAACCCAAACCCCAAAGCATTTTGATGAGATTCCTGAAGGAAAAGCTACAAACCAATGTATAAGTCTGATCCTATAGCTCTTTAGTGATAGTGCAGCTTTCTGAAACCTCAAAGCAATCAAGAGTTGTATCTATCTATCTGTTGAGACACAGTGATCTTTGACTTTCATTAGTAAATGCAGAGCAGATCAAAGAGGATATTTAAAAAGTTAACTTGGTGGCATTAGTTACTCATACAACAATGATAATTACGTGAGCATCGTGCCAGCAGAACTGAAGTAGCTGAACTGGTGGTAATCTTATAGAAGTCTGGCTTTGGAAGGCTGCATCTGAACTTTTTAAATTAAAAAAATAATAGTAAAACCTACCTGAGCCTCCTGACATGGAGGCTGCATTACTCCTTGCATAGCAGTTGACATTGCAAAATCAATGCACATTACTTTTGTGAGGCAAATTTCCATTAACATCCATAGTTTTACCAGTCAACGACCTCCAAGCTTTTCTTACTATATTGAAACGCTTAATTGGTATATGGGAACCTGCAATTCACAGTAAATTAGAAATGGCCATTTCCTTAAATGTTATATATAGTGGATGATCTTTTTAACCAGGTTGCCCTTTATTTATACAAATGTTAAAGTCACTGTACATTCCTTTCTTTACAATGAAAGCACATACCAAGTTTAGCTAATTCCAAAGGCATGGCATCGAAAGTGGCCAGCCATGAGTTTTGTTACATAGAAACAGACCATTGTTGTTAGTACTCTGCAGCCTTCTTCATTAATTGAAGCTCTCCACATTTGAGCAAGCACAGGGATCTGAGATAGCCAGGCCCAGCTTATGAGCCGCATGGCATCAGTGTTTGGAATCTTGGTGCAGATGAGGATTTGCCACACTTCTAAACTTCTTGCATAGTAGCCAACTTCTTCCAAAGTGAGATGGTGGAACATATGCATATAGGAGTTGGTGTATGCCTAATTCAGGTATTGCTCCTAGCACTAAAATGAAGAAAATGCTAAACCATATTCTTCAACTTCTACAGA
>NW_009936419.1:0-23493 GCF_000696875.1 Nestor notabilis | reverse complement strand
CAGGAGATGTGCTGGAGGATAGAATTTTCTCCTTTAGCATAAGCAATATCATTACTTCACTGACTGGTATAATCTCCTTCACATAGCCCCCAGGCTAGGAGAGGTTAGGCAGAGATATTGTTTTCTGCTTTAGTACCTGCTTTCTTCATGTGCTTCTTTCAGATTCTTTTTAATGTACCTCATTAACAAGGATGAAACTGAGCATACTGGCCAGGTGAGTAGAAAAGAAATTACCCTGTAGCTTGTAGCAGCCTTGTAGCTCAGAACCACCAGGTGGAACTGATGTACCACAAGGGAGTGGGGACGATGCCACCCTCCCTCATTGTTTTCTGCAAGTGAAATAAAAGGAAGGGTTAAACAAAAAAAAAAAAAAAGAAAGGAGGGGAGAGGGGAAGGCTGCAGCCCTGTGCTCTTCTGCCCAGCACTGAACTGGGTCAGAACTCTACTAGTTTACCTTACTGTCATCGCTGAAATAAAACCCTGAAATAGACCAGTTGTAGTTTATCCCCAAAAGATTAAGTAGCTAAGTTACTATATTTATAGTCTAAATCCATCTATATGTGTATATATGGATAGGTACATGGATGTACGCATGTGTGTTTAGTGTTGTTAGGTCCTAAGTGTAAATAAGAGAGAATTAAATCCTATTTATTTTCTTATGTATCTATCTCAAATGAGAAGCTGTTATGCAAACAAACACTACAAATGAACCATACACTTCTGTTTTCCAAGCAAACTAAACCACATTTTCTCTGTACAGATTGTGTACAGGTTTGCTCTGATATAACTCAGACTGATTAATTTACACCTTCACAGTTTTTCTAATAGGGCTTAAATTTCAGTAGTACTGAATTGAGAGAAGTGCAGAACACTACTTTTACAAACGTTCTTGATTGATATACAACCTTTCAGTTTTAATATTTTCACAGTTCTACTCCACAGCCATAGGCATAGTACCTTGTTCTTGTCAAAGAGCACTAACTAACTGCAGCAAGTCTGTTAAAACAAATACTCTCTATCCTTTTCAGGAATCATTTGTGTGGAAGATGTACCAAGAAAGATGTTGGGATTTTTTCCCAGCAGGTGATTGCTTCCGGAAACAGTATGAGGATCAACTTGGCTAATACCACAAAACAAATTATTCATTAACTAACTGTTAAAATCCAGGATACAAAAAAAACCCCACTACTTTTCTTTTCATGGTGTAATTTCACATCTTGTATTTACTTTAAATGTCTTTAAACTTCAAGACATCATACATAAAATGTGACACTAGTTCATAGGCTTTTTGTACCTACCACATATGAAACAGGTCTTTTGTTGGAATTTTCACTGGAAGAGAGAAAGCTATGCCTGATTAAGCCTTCCAGTTCAAACATGGTCTGAAATTATAGCAATTTTTTGACCACTTCATTAACCTAATGCTTTGGCAGTGCAGTTGAAAGGGCTAAAAGGTGTCTTAATTGCATATTTGACATTTAAGAACTTGAACAGCAGAGGCCATGCCTCGGAAAAAAATACTTTAACTAACTGCTGTCCATTTATCCCCCCCAGTTTTGCTAGTGAATGTATTTTAAGATACAGCTTCAAAAGCTTTAAGCAGTTAAAAAGAAAACATTTTCAAACACTTTGTCAACCTTGAAACATTAAGTGCCTTAAAACCTCTGTAGACATAGCTATGCAAACTTTTTATTTATGTTAGTGTTCTAGGTGAACAGATCCATAAACTGTATTGCTTTTCTGTCTTTCTGTATGAAATTGCACTTAAAGTTTGTTTATACACTACCTTCAATGACAGCTTATTAGATACTGCTGTTAAAAGACAGACTGTATCACAATGAATACAATTTAAATCTTAGGCCAAAATAAAACAAACAATGATCAATGGTCACCTGCAAGTAGAAGCTGCTAGGATTATGCTTTTGGGTTTTTTTTCCTTCTAATAAAAAGTGCCCACTGCAATAAAGTATTATGAACCAAATACTGTGTTTGCTATTGGCTTTCTCATTTTCCTACAATGTGCTACAATGTGAGGATAGTGACTAAAAACACATGTATTCATTCATCATTCATAGTTTTATTTTTAAGGACTACATAGAACAAGTAAAAGCTGAAATAACTGTTCTCTTGGGTGTACTGTAGCCTGTACCTTTAGCAAAGAAAATCCTAATTTCATCACAAGTTTTAGACCCTTCTATGAATATTAGTCTTAGACAGTTTTCAATCACATCTAAATTTTGGTTCCACAGAATTTTAGGTACCAGCAAAGCAAGCTGGGCCTTTGGCATACTGAAAAATAAAGTGAAACATAAAAAGACATCAAGCAAGATTCAACTTTCTACTTAACGTTTGCTATATTCAGTTATTCACAGAAGAAAATCTGAGCTTCAGGAAATCATGCTGTCCAGCCACTCTTCAAGCTCTTCCTCAGTAACAGTTTTAGATGTACTTTGTTGTTGTTGGGATGCTGTACTCTTCTCTTTAGGCCTATCTAGTTTTAAAGGGTCTAGAAAAGTGAAAAAGAACAGACTTGAAAATCTGGAGGCAATTCCATACTAGCTCTTCATCCCAGATCATTTTGCTTTTTATTACACAACTGACTCTAAACAAAATCTCTCTTTCTTGAAGAATAATGAGTCCAAAACTAGTAGCAACAATACAAAAGAGGAGGCACCTTAATAAACTCAACCAGAGCAATGTGGCTTCCATCTGCTTCAAAGCAGACAGGGTCACGTTTGCAGCAGACAGTAAGTATTCTCCCTACTGCGATTTGTTGGCAATCCCATCACTGCAGAGGTTACTTTAATGTAGGAGAAGAGCAGGAGGCCACAACAGCAGATTGCCCTGCACAATTATTACAGCACATATTACAGTATGATTCCATATTCTGATGGCATTGTTAAGAATTTAAGCTGTGCTTTGGAGTGGAAAGCATGACCTACCACTGAAATGAAAGAGCACTTCAAGATTGTGTTCAGTAACAAGGCTTGCTGTATTGCTTGTGGGGACATCCTACATGTTCAGCCATCTTGGACTTAATTTTAAGATAGCAAGAATATCATACACAAAAAATCGAAGATGCTAAAGATTCTTTTACAGCCTGTTGGACTGGGGACAAGTAGTAAGCCACCTCCATCAAAACAAACTGCAGTGTAGCTTCCAGCAAGGCAAACAAAAGAAAGAGGTTGCCGATTTTTTTTAAGTACTAATATTTGTATATATTTTGCTTCCATACTACACTTAATTTTGTAAAATCAATGCTAGTACAGTTTGGAAAGAGCATTTATAACAAGCCATCAGAAATAGCTGTCAATTCTTTTGTATGCTATCAGCACAGTGAATTAAGGGCTGATAATGTTACACACTTTACCATCCTCTCACTAAAATTCTCTAGTAGTACTTTTTTTTTAATTTTAAAATTTTGCTGATTCATAAGACCAATGCTGTCCTGGAGAAGGAACTTTAGTTTAGTGGGGAGATGATAAAATCCAAAAGAAACAAACGTGTCAGAACATAGCCCCAGATAGATAAATGCAGTATGACAGAGATGACAACAGCAGTACTGTTGACTGGCCAATCACAAATTCAAAATGTCACCAAAACAGAGAGCAACGGAAATTAAATAAGGACATGCTGAGGAGAAAAGATATCTTACCCTTTTCCTTACAATCCATTTTCAAATCTTTCTCAGTTGATATGTTGTAGGATAATGCTTCTGACACAGGTATGTTTTCTTTACTAATGGAGGCATCTAGATTCAAGAGAAGATCTAGTTCTTCATCCAAACGGTCACTCTCTTGCTTTGATAGTGGATGACCTCTCTGAAATGGTTCTGCTGCACTTGTCCTAGGACCATTTTTACTTCCAGGCTCTGAGGAAGCATCAGAATCACAAGTGGCATGGGACACCAACACTGTTTCACTTTGAGCTGGAGCCTGTCGGAACAGAAGCTCTGTCTTCTTGCCATCTTTGATAATTTTAGATTTCATTTGTGGGAGCTCTTCAGGTGTTGATGCCTAAGAGTACAAGAAAGGACTCGAGTCTTCCTGATGATTAACTCCCTTTTTACTATTCTATTTTGAATTGTAAGTCATGCTTCCTACAGTTGACCCCTTAAGAGGGTACAATGAATTTCAGCAGAATTGAATTCAGAAGTAAAAGTAACGTTACCCTAATGATACTTTTACAAAAGCAACTACAAACTCTTTTTATCACTTATATCCGAATATGAGATTGTATGCTAAATTAGCAAGTTCTGTTGTGTCACAAATACTTACTTCCTGGAGAGTTACTTTTGTTTAATTCTTCTCTCATGAAATCCCGTCGATATTCAGAATTTGGCTAGAAACGTTATCCCATGTTAGGCCTTCCTTCCAAAATTCCAGTCTTTAAAGCAAACCATACTACAGGTTGCTGAAAATCATTTAGCAAAAGTTACACTATATAGCTGTATATTTTGAAAAATGAAACCAAATTACAAAACATTATCACATAGTGAAACAAGAAGTGGCCACTCATTATTTATAAACTGCGGAACACAGATCCTGCCTTTATCAGGATGTCCTGGCATTAATAACACTGCGCTGTATCTGATGACCACATCACCGGTCAGAATGCCAAGACAAAAATTAGATGTCATAACACACACTTTATAAGCCTGACAAAAGTCAAAAACAATGACTAGAACTCTTAAGAAGAAAACTGTATTTGAAAGTAGCATTAATTTGCAGATTTCTTTGAGCTCCCTTAAGAAAAAGCACTGTTGTGTCACGGAAGTATTTCATGCAACTCCAAACAGAAGTAAAACTTACTCTGTAAGGGTCACCTTGCTTAAGCAGATGGATTTTTTTTTTTATGTAATAAGAATTTAGTTTTAATATTTTAATATTGAAGTCTCGTTGGTTCTCTTATTTTTTCCCCACAGCCTGAAGAAACTTTTTCTCCTAATATTGTTGCTCTTTCTTTTTTTCCACCAGAGCATAAATGACATTTTCTTCACCTGTTTGATTGATGGTTCTATCTACTCTAACACAGATGTAAGTTTGATTGATGGAATAAACATGTATGTTGATATTAGCTGTGTAGAAGCGTAAATCACAAATCATTAAGAGAAAAGAATATGAAACCACTTTCAAAGTTTTGGTGCAAGCTTTTAAGAGCTGCTAACAAAAGGAGCAAACACAAAACCAGTGCAAACATTCCATGTCAAACACTCCAATACCTGGCTTCAAATCTAAGGTGCTGCACATTGAAGCATTTTGTTTACACAAGCGTAAGTGCTGATAGAAGGGTAGCCTGCATTACCTGCCATTTGACACCCCAGTCTCAATAAATGTACTTACTTATACAACACATTGTACTTTCATTTGAAGACCAAGTTTAAAGTAATCATTCTTGCATAGATTGTTTCACTTAAAATATTTGCATTTTCTTGTGAAAGTTCACAGCATTACCTGCACAAGTTCAGCAGTTACATTCAACCTCAGATGTAAAGGTAATTCCTGAAGGGCCTGGGCCAAAGACTGGCAGTCAACAGAAAGTGCAGATAACTGAAATATAATTCAACACATAGTATGGTTGTATTAGAATAAAAATGAACTAATAATGACTTTAATCATAGTTTTAACTGACACATGTACAAGCAGCTTGGCTAAATTACCATATAAACACCTACAATGAAAATAAATAATCACTTAAAGGCTTGGAAACAAGGTATATATAGAATGCTCCTTAGGCAATGCCTTCAAAATCCAAAGCAGGAAATAGTTCTGCTAGTTGACAATGACATACCAGGCTTTTCCAGCTGAAACATCCTTTAATCCGTAAAGCTTGCTATACAGAGGGAATCGCCATTCATTAATAAGTTGCTACTATTTTCTAAGCAATCAAACTACGTTGCTTGTGTGTAGCTCTACTGGTTTTACTGCCTAAACAAAATGGCCCTTTTTATACTTCCCACTCTTTTAAAATGTTTCAATGCTTGAAAAAGCAACCAACTATAGTTACATCCACTTCTAAAATGGTATTCAAGACAGATGATACTCTACTGCTGCCTAGTTGTGTAAAAGGTGGAAATGCCACTTACTAACATGACAGGTACCAAAGTTACTTGTTCTCTTGGGCCTTTTCTTTTTCGGCTGTAAACTATTAAAACCAAATTTACACAAAATGGACCAGGAATATCTGAGGCTTTTAAAGAAAACCCTAGACTTTGGGAGACTTAAACGGATTTCAAGCTCAAATTACAGCAGAATATTCTGAGCACATTCACCGTTAACGAAAAAGATAATTTGATATCCATTACATGTTTTAAAATCTGAAAGCAAAATGCTCAAGTTCAGTCCATACTCTCATTTTCATGGAAGCAGAGAAGCTGCTACCAGATCTAGCTTAAAGAGACAAAAAACTGTCCCTCTTAATATGGTATAGACTGACACTGACACAGACATTTAGAATTACAAATACTCATAAATTAGCAGAGAGTGTTTTCTGCCATATCCTAAGAGATTTCGCAAAAGGAATTCACACTGCTCCCTCCCAAAAGCCAGTCAACAGGATGGCTTCTGACACCTGCACACGCAGCAAGAATGAACATCAAAAACATAGTATGTTCTCATAGCATATTTACAAAGATAAATAAATCAAAAAATGAAACAATGCAGTTGGTTTAATAGTTTCTTGTATCCAAATTCTGGTTCTGGTATCCAGTAATGGAGTAAAAGGTCCAAACAACTATCTGATGGTTAGTGTTCTTCTTCTTTACGAACAATTTTATTCTACAATGGACTTGGGAGCACCATCAAAGACGATTCACTAGTACAAGTAACCTCAAAAAGTCTTCAACATGCAATTCTTGTTGCCCAGCAATGATCTAGAACTTCAGGGAAAAAAACAGTTCTTTTGACAGATACTGAAGATCAAATATGGTTTCTACATATTTGCAAAGGACAAGGATATTGTATGAATCCAGTAACATAAAAAAAGTGTAAATAGTCAAGTATCATTGAAAACATTTAAGTGCATTTGGGAAGAGCTAAGTATACTTGGCAAAAGATTAATGTGAATGAACATTGCAAGTGAAGGTGGAAATGGAGACGGGGAGAAGGAGGAAAGGCTGAGGATGAAGGTAAAGAGGACTTCTGAGAAATAACATAATGGAAGAAGGAATTCAATATCCAGTTCACTGGAAGAGGTGTTTAAATAAAAACAAAACAAACAATAAAAAATAAACCCTAGAGTGATCAAAGCAGCATTTAACAAATTATAAATGCTTCATGGCACAAGTATTTACTTGTTCAAGAAAACAAGCAGAGGCATATTTTGTGGCTGGAATTGTCATTTTTTGCTGAAAAATTCAAATTACTATTACCTGGATCCAGCTTTCACGGAAAAGAAAGTTGGGCCAGAAACAAAAAGGAGGTAACAGGCTGATGACCAGAGACAATGTGAAAAAATAGATAATGCTGTGAAATCATTTGTGCCAGGATTCTGGTCTAACATAAGAAATCAAAGGAAGGGCAGGCAATTGTGACTAGTGCAGTAAACTATTTCAAAATAATGTAAGAACAGTGAAAGACAGGAACCAGTTTAAAACAATTAATTTGGATGGGGCAGGGTGAATGACACCAGTGTGGTAGGGACAGAGGCAGAAGAATGTGCCCACCAGAGCACACTTCACAATGAGCCAGAGAGTGAGAACAGCTCCAGAACTCCACAGTCTCAGCCCTGGCAGCCAGAAGAACATTGTGAAAACCATGGGCAATGTGAACTTCACTCTGCTCACAATGGCTTTAGTCATTCAGAAATGAATTCATGTGTTCAAATCACCTAAATGCTCTAATGAGAAGCCTATGAGGAAATTATAAAGAAATTAATATTCTGGACACTGACATCCTGCACACGAGAAGCAGTAGAAACTTCTAAGAAAAAAAAAATACACAGTCATTGAAAGACTGTATCCCACTGAACAAACATATGATGGTTTAAAAATCACTGCACTTTGATTTATTTCCTGATTTTAATTTGACTTTGCAACTTTAATGTACCTTTAAATCACTTCCCAGGCAATAATTATTGTTAATATTTTAGGAAATAAATAGCGAACTTTTTAATACATATGTATGTTTCAAGAAACACTCAAGTACAGTTTTGCAGCAATTTTAAGAAAAGCTTGGAAGACAATAGCATTTATCTTGCAGTAATTTAGGTGACTTACGTGAGGAAGGCAGCTGAAGAAATGAAGACACTTCCCAGTATCCTGATACAGAAAACAGCTGACTCCTATTGCTTTGTCCCTTTTTATTCCAGCATAAAGAATCCACATACAAATAATCTAAAATCTAGTCGGACCCATAGTCATTTTGGAGATTAAGTTTCAATCAGAGGATATGCACTATTAATTAGAAAGAACTAGAAGAAGCTTCATTGTCAAATATGAAAATATTCATAGAGGTTTTGGTATAGTCATTTTTCTAAACGATTTTCTCTTTAATACTGCTGAAAAAGGCAGGCTGACTTGACACATCAGTAAAGCACAGTGAGTTCCTTATTCTCCTTTCACTGTATGGATTTGCTTCTTTTCCTCCAGCGTTACTTAAAAACCTTGCCTGCTGCTTTGATTAGTCTTCAATAGGAAATAAATAAATAAAGGACAAGACCCAAGAGCCTCCAGCATCAGAGACAGATTAATAAAAATATACAGAATAAAGAGTGCTATTACTATTACTGTATTACACAATTTGTTGCTGAAAGCACAACTGCCTAGGTATTCTCTGCCAGGCAACTATCCATACAAACTCATTTGAATGGTAATTCTGTTACCTGCTTATGGCACATGCTTTCTCTATCCCATTCTTTCTCATCAGCAAATCGGAACTGTGAGAGGAAATCTCCTACAGAAAATAAAGAAAACACACATTTATTTTTTTTTTAATAACAAGGTCTCTCCAAAGTTCCCAACCTTACAGAAGTAAATTCAACCAATGTCTCATCTTCAACAAACAAGCATATAATTTTAATGCTGCATGCATTCACAATATTAAGCAGATTTAAGCCAAAGTTCTATAGCAAGATCTTTTCATCTCTTATTTGCAAAACAGTACTGAAAGGTGCAACAAATTCAAAACTAAATGAGGAGATGCTAGATGCCATGTCAACAAGCAAGATTTTAATTGAAAAGTCCAATCTGGCAACATACTAGGAATATGTACAGTATTCACAAAGTGCATTTTTTAAGAACAGCTTTGAAAGTGCTGTAGACCGACTTTTGCTTATCAAAATGAAAATCTCTTTTAAAATGGATAATAAATGTCCTAAAAATCAGTTTGTACACACCAAGTAAACACTTCTTGTTGTCTGATAGCTAAATTCTCCAGACTCTCTCTTCTTCTTCGAACTAGTGCCTACTAGTATGACTAGCATGTCATCAAAAAAAGGCACTGAACCCTGACTTCCAGCGCATATGCACAAGTGACTGAATTAAAAGAAACCTTAAATAGGGCTAATTAAGATACATACATAATCTTAGTTATAGGATATTCTAACCTCTTACCACATTCCTCCAAGACAGTAGGAACTTCCTTTTACTATAGGGGAGCTTGGGTTATTATTTTGTTTTAGATGCAGTATTTCTATTGCAGTACCATGACAGAATTTATTCACTGAATAAAAAACAGCTAAAAATGCCAGAAACACAAAAAAAAAAAAAAAAAAAAAAAAAAAAGGTCTGTGATGGAGGAAACATGAAAAATTAGGGTTGCAAGATAATGGCTAAAGGTTGACAGTAACAGAAAGCAAAGATAGTGCTGGTGCAGAGTATTGGACATACACCTTCTCAGACTATGCAGTTTATGAACAAACAAGTGTTTCAGGGGTTCTACTGGAAAAACAAAATAAAACAAAAATAACAATAAAGAAAACCTCCCGTTGAAATATTGCTTGAAGGAGATGAAATTTTATCCCGAGAATTGCAGCTCACCTCTGAGTCAGTAGGATTTAGCCCACCAGTTAGTTGAGAAACAACAGCTCATTTTTTACCAAGCTCTAACAGAAAATGAATGTGCTAGAGGAAGTTTTCAATGGCATTAGCAACAACTGAGTATCTAACTTCCATTTGGCTCTCAATATGGAATTGTCACTCATACCTTCAGCAATTCCTGAATCATGCCCTTAATCCTGCATACGAAATCTGAACATGTAATGGGCTGTCCCCAAAACTGGCTTCTTTTGCATTGTTTGCGCGTCCCAAAACTTAACTGGAGTTCAGCCTTTCAGCAATGTTACTCAATAGTGCAACCATCAGCCAGATTCTGTTTTGCAAACAGAATGAATAAGCAGCAAAAAGGCATAGAAATTTCCATATTTCTTTGCCAAACAATAAAAGAAGAGGGACCTAATTATCTCCCAGCTGGCATGTAAAATTTATTGTCCATGGCTTTTTCTATACCTAAAGTGCTTTTCTAATTCCCTGCATTTCATGTATGCTCATCAGGTATGCAGTGTACTTGTATACTAAACACACTGTGTACCTGGCATGTCCATCATTGTCATCCTCAAAACCATTCCAGCAAAAGTTCTCAGTTGAGTATTTGTATAGATTTTTATGACCATTACCATGTCCAGCTTGAATTTGCATCTCCCTGTCTTCATTAGGTTTATCCAACATTGGTCAGCATTAATGGGTTGACATACAACCCTGCCTGGTGAGCGAGGCTTTGGTTTACATTCAATACCTCCAGATATTACTATTTTGAAAATAACCAGTATCAAACAGTACAAGTGCAAATAATTAATCACTGAAATTAACAATTACATATCTAAGAAGACACCTAATTTTACAAATATTTAGTTCATATAATTCACAAACACCAGGTTCCATGATGGCTAGGTATGCTCAGCAGTACAGAAAAATAAGATCCTTTCTTTATGTATCTATCTGAACATGCAAACACTTGAGCATTCACAGCTGACTCACCGCTGACAAAAGTGCCTCCCTCTTTCTTGCACAAAGCACAGCAAGAAATAAATCCCTCTGTTTTAGAATATCTAGAATACTGCTAATAAGTAATAACTAATGCTGAAAATTAAAGAAATTCAGTCTTCAGTCTCATTATTTTAAAATTGGTATGAAAATGTGCTAATTAATTTATATTTTAACAGCTCATATTTTAAAGGCTCAGTTTAGTTATATATATAAAGAAGTTTAATTGAAAAATAATTAAACCAAGTGATCCTCAAAGTCTTCGTACTATCAGAACAAAGGCATAAGTATTTTCTTCTGATACCCTCAAGACTCCTTCAGTTCTTTCTCATGCTGTGTCACAGGGGAAATTAAGTTTCCTCTGTTCTTACAAAGGAGTAAAATTTAACTGAAGAATTAGTCAAATGCTCTCAGTATCTGAGAATGACCAGATGTAAAGCAGCCAAACAAACTTACTTCATCAGGAAAATCCACTGGAATCAAGAACTGGTTTATGAATCTCTACACTCAAAAAGTTGGTAATAATAGATCCTCAACTTGATATGGTACTGCTGAATTAAAGGGTATTACTTAAATGTAGTTTAACTAGGCTCTTAAAGTAAGTTAACAAAGCATGCCTTTCAAATGGAAAAGCAATAACTACAATTCACAGTAGCATATTTAATGCAAATTAGGTTAATGAGAATGTTGGTCTAACCAAGTATCTTTTCACAAATTCCTTTACCCTGAAAATAACTCCCTTTTATGCCACGAATATTAATCACATCTTGCAGTGACTACTCTTCCTTCCAACATAAGAAAACACTATGAATAGTTTTTGTTACCTACATATATCACTTGGCTTTCAAATACAGAGCAGCTAAAAATAATGCATTTAAGTAAACCTCACACATCGTCTTCAGTAACATTCATAGTAAGCCTTAACAATGCTTGTGTGAAATCTAACTTTATCATGAACAAACAGCAGATCTAAACCACCATGCTTTCCTACCATTTGAATTTATTTTAAAGCTCAATTGATTTAAATAGAACACATTTCTTAATCTCAGTAGCATAATTATCTCTTCATACAAATATTCACTGAATAGCAGAATCAAACAAATCCTACCTGTAATTTAATAAAATCTTCCAATCTGTGAAATTATGAGTCTAAGAGTTGAAAATTTTTAAGAAAAAATTATTTCAGTAGGAAAAACTACATATCAGTGGAATAATTTTGTTCATCTTAACTCTCCAATTCATTAAAAACAGAAGACATAAAACATTACTAGAGACAGAGGAGAAATAGTCTCTATTCGGAAATTTTTCAAATTGGGAGGGAGGGATTAATATAATGGGATCCTTCTAAGACTACCGTGACTGTAATGAAGCACTGCAAAGGCAAATATAAGACTCAAAACCAATTTTTTCAATCAGAATTTAAATTCTCCTAAATAAGCACCAATGATTTTGATAAATTTATTTGGGGTTTTCCAGCCTTTATTCACCTCTCATTATTTTATTTTGGGAATTCAATCCTCTGTCTTCAAATGTGTTTAATCAGCTAAACAAAATGCAGTAAATATAAGACAGCATTATGCAGCTGAACCAAATAAACCACAACAGAGAACTACAACTTAGCTATGTTTGGGAAATTAAGAATGATACCTAAAATATCTCAAAAAGCACCCTCTACCACACTACTCAAAGTTCTTCCTGAGCTACTAAATTGATAAGATCCTCTCCAAAGGAAGTCCATCTTTAGAACAGATTTCAAGCAGCTTTCTTCAGATGCTATCAAGATCCGTAAAATTGTCTGTCACTGCAAAGTCCATCTTTTATTAAGAACACAAGTATTTTCAAACAACATGCTTTCACCACAAATTCTTTAGCACACCCTAATTTTTCCCCTGGTTCTGCTGCTTGCCAGTAGGTTGCACAGTCATGTGTTACAAACTCCAGAAGGCTTATGCAACAGCTCAGCATAAAAACTCTTAACTACCAGCAGAACACGTATCACAAAGAAAGTATTTTAAATAACATTCTTCTACGATTACCAGTAGAGGGTTTTGAGCTCTCTGCAAACATACTGATGTTAAGGATTTTTGTAGCCTTCACTGCAAAACACAAAGCATATTTGTAACCAGATTCAGAAAGAAAAATATTCTAAATTAATTTCCTGGCAGAACTACACAGTACTACAAGTCACAATTTAAAAAATTAGTATGTAAATTTGATCAAAGAGCATGATCATCTGATCAAGGCTAAATGATGTCCTCAAAATTTAATATGTGTCACAGATAAAGGAGTAAGAAGGAAGGATCGTTGGAAACTAGTGCTGCTTTGGAAACAGAGAGTGTTTATTCAGGAAGAGCAAAACTAATTTAACATACAGAGGATCTGCAGCCTCTTGAAATCAAGGTCGGATGCCAGTTTTTCAAATGAAAAGGAGACTAAAGCCAACAAACTGCAAACACATTTGGGGAGGGTGGGGGGTAGGCGGAATGGGGAGGGAATAGGCAAAGCCAAACCAAAACAACAAAAAACCCAACACCTCTTTTTATTAAAAGCTAGAGCAGAGGTTGACAAGAGTCAAAGCAGGAAAACAGAACAAATAAAACGATATTCAAAAAGCTTTAGGAAAACACTTGTACACTTGCTTCTGCATAAACACTAGGTGTCTAAGAAATAAAACAGATGAAACTGGAATACCTTTAAGCCTTTAAGGTGTTCAAAAAGCTAAATGACAACACAAGAATACTGGGAGCAGTGAAAGGAAGACTGAGAAGGACAGTAGAAATGAAGCCAACATTTTATATAAAAACCTCTTTGAATAAATACTACTCAAAACAAACAAAAAGTGGCAAATCTGTAAGTTGAAGCTTGGTTGTGGAACTCCATGTCATCAGGTGATGTAGATGCCACAAGTTTCCACAGATGCAAGGAGGGATATAACTATTGTTAACTACAAAGATTTCACATCTGGCTCAGGAAATGCCTGGGACATAAATTGGTGCAGGTCAAGAAAGTATTTGGGAAAGCAGCATATGGAAAAGTAGTGTATTGTATCACATGCTCAGGTGCCTTACATGAGCTATCTCCAGGTGGGCATTGGGTCTAATGCAATAGAACCAACCTTAAATTTTCAGCAAATAGGTAATTAAAAAAAAAAAAAAAAAAAAAGTAAATTGTAGAACTCTTCCTTTCTCTTAATTAGTTCTCTTTCTGTAGGAAAAACTAGAAGGAAAAGCAGGTGATCTACAAATTTATTTTTAACCTGTAGCTGCAAGTTTCTTCAAGACACTGCACATTTTACATCTGCAGGGCGTATAAGCAGACAGACAACACTGCCGTATGGGAAACTGCATAAACAGCATCAGACAGACTCTGTCTGCTTTCTAATTAACTTTTCTGTATTTTCTTAAATATATCACTATTTTTCATACATAAGTTTTATTAAATATTTAATGATTATAGCTTGCACAATGCTACAAAAAAAAAAAACAACCAAACATTGAGCAAAAAAATATATTTAAAATTTAATCGGATGTGGTTATTCATAAGTACCAACCCTGCCATCTCCATCTTTCACATTTTTATTGAATAAACAATAAAATGATATTTAAGTGTGAAGTTACTGATTTCCCCATAGGTTAAGCTTAATGAAAGGTTTAAGTTTAAGGTAGTCACCTTAAATATTTATATTTTTCCTGATGCTTCATGACATTTCTTAGTGTCATTTTTTTCAGGTCACTAATTTATAACATACTTTGTGATTTTTTAAACTGTCACTGCAACCAGCCTGCTAGATTAGACAAAGTATAAAACTCCAGTGAGCTGCCTGTTTTTTTAACAATATCATTCAAAAGAAAGGCTGAAAAAAAGATCCAAGTTGCTGTATAACTTAATGAATAAATACTGAGGACCAAAAACTTTTTTTTTGTACCATCAGTATAATATAGCAGGAGGTGAAATTTGTGATTCTCCCCATTATACATTCATCAAAAAAATTTCTACTTAAGAAGAAAAGACCATTATTTTTCAGCACATGAAGAAACTTAAGAAATACTTTGTTTTAAGCAGTTTGCTATTTTTATGCCAATAATAGCCACTAACTTGACACAATTAAAGAAAAAACTACATCTGTAGTTCTTACATGCCACATATAAACACTGGAAAACTTCCTTTTCTCCCACCCCCTTTCATCCAATTTTCATAGCAGACAAGTCATGCCAGTTTACAATAGTTTTGACAGTTGTCTATTCAAGCTTCCATTTTAAGCATTTAAAGCCAGTCTTAATTTTAGATGATGGTACACAGATTATTTGACAGCCTTTGCACTATCAGAGTTTCATTCCTTACTCTGTATTGACAGTCACAGCAAAGAATGCAGTCATATAATCAATAAATGCTCTTTTTCCTACTGTGCTGGATATTTTTAATATCATCACAACCAAATTAGTACCATTCTTCCCTAAAGCAGAATTCTCTATTCATGCAAGCAGTACAGGATGCCATGTCTACAGGATTATCATTCAAAAGTATTCATAAATTAAAAATAAAGGCGCAGGCCTAAAAATATTCAAGTGGTTTCATACAGTGAGTACAAGGCTTGGCTTTCTTGCATTTATGAAGGGGTCTGGAAGATCTGACAATTCATAGTACTAACACAAGCTCCTAAGATTTATTTTTTTTTTGTTTAATCTAATGACACAAAAGAAGTACCTTCGGAAAACAAGCTAGGATTATCTTCTATGTTAATAAAACGACAAGGATTATAATTAGCAAAGAGTAAATCTAGTAAAGCTCTAATTCTATAAGCATGCAAAAGTATTGCATATGCAAGTGACCCATAAATCTCCAGAGACATGAGTGTAATGGCTTATCAGTGAGCCTGAACATCAACTTAAAAGTTAACAACAGATTGGTAAGCATTCATTTGAGATCAAAAATAGAAGCAAGCAGCACATTCATCTTACAAAGCCACTACACTCTTGGTCCAACTTATATTTGTAAGAAAAATAATCAATGAGCTGGAAGCTCATGATAATTTTTCAAGAAATGTGCTTTCTAAAAGGCTACAGTATCTACAGTAGCATTTTCCCATTGCTACAGATTAATTGGTCAATGTAAAATTTCAAAACCTGTATTAATAGAAATTATAAAAGGAGAAAAAAACACTTACTATCTACAGTTCTTTGGGTCATGTGAAAAAGCAAGTTGTAGCTGCATACAAGCTTCTGCTCATCTTTTCTATCAGGTACTTTGAGGGTTTTTCTAACAAATTTATTGTAAGTAAATCAAGCTCAGGTTAGCTCTAGTCAAAAGACTGGTATCCGCTGTGTTGACCCCTGCACTTGCTCCTTTGTGCTGAACACACTACAGCATTCCACATTCTATAGCTTACAATACCTCTTAGCAACACATCCTACAGCCTTATTACACAAGTTCTTCTTGTATGGTAGTGACAAGAATTACAGCTCTTCCACAAATTAAATTCTATGAAGAGATCATAGAAAATAGAGAACTAAGGTTTTCTGGATGACAAACACCATCTGGGCTATGTATTTACCAGTGATATACAACTGTTTTCCAGGTCTGAATAATGCAAAAGTATTGATCTTTATTTAATTACCTTCTGTATTCAACTAGAACAGAATTGAAATGTGCACTCTAGTGTTCATTTTTAAATACTCATTTGGAGAATTTATTTTCTATCACAATATTGGCATACTATTAAATACCATAATAGCAGTATCAAAATTCAGGTTTTAAATATTGAAGACAGTGACATTATCTGGTAAAAGTAATAAGGCTAAAATGAAAAATTATCTATATCACAGCTACTCACTAGACATATTTACTTGTAGATTTTTCTATGATCTAGCTCTATAAAGTCAAAAAAAAAAAAAAAAAGGCTCAGACAATTTTGCCCCACAGAGACATTACTTCATACTGTATTTTAATGTTGTGCTAAAGCCTTCCCTGCCTATTCATCCATCCATCCCCCTGCTTGTCCTACCTCTGCTTGTTAGGTTTATTTTAGCTTTTTACCTTGTTTGAATCAATTATTTCAGATTTCTGACCATTATTATAGTACTTTAAGTCCCTCTAGCCTACTTGGAACATAACACGCAGGTGTTGATCAATGAGTTCTCTACTTTAGGAGGAAATGACCTGTGTATCATGCAGAAAATACTAAGTACTGTCTCTGCGCTGCCTTTCCAAATTGCATTGCTTTGTGGTAAACATTTCACTGTGCACAGAAATATGCAAGGCATCTATCAAACACAATTCTCATTGCTTGTTTTCATTTTGAATATGGTGAGAAATTAGTATTTCAAAACAAAAAGTTAAGACATGTAGTATATACTAAGTCAGTATAGAACTTAAATAAAGTTTAGCATTTAAGCAATGAAGGCTCAGCATTCAGTGAAAAATTTCAGGTTTTCAGAAACTACATTCTCCACCAGAAAAAATAATTCATACAGAATTTTCCTGAGCAGCTCAAACTGTCTGATTCTTAATCTATTGAAAGTTTATTTTAAAAGCAGCATCAGAGACAGTGAGATTTGTAGCAAGTTGCTGGATTATCATTTCTTTCTTCCATAAAATAACTGACTCTCACCCTCCTTTGGCAATCACATAGGGAAAGGTTTCACAACACATCTTTCCCACTGAATCAGCAGACAGTGAAAATGTGCACAAATGTGAACAAGTAAAAGATTGAGTTAACAGTTATAAATCTTAGCCATATATATGTAAAAAGGAAAAATAATAGTCTTCATAGCATAAGAGGAAAAAAAACGTTCACCAAGATGCTGCTCTGTAGATGAAAAATCAATGACTTTTTCTCTAAACACACATTCAGGGGGGTTTCAACAGCTCTTCTGGGTTTGTTCAGCACTTTTTTTTTTTTTAATAATATTTGTAAAAGTAACTTATTAATTTTGGTTTTAACCTTCAGAGACTAAAAAAGAATTAGAATCTACCAAAAGTTTTAGGATGACAAGAAGGCCACCCATGACCCTACTGATAGCTTAATATCAGAGACACTGTATCTTTTTCTGAGATTTTTTCCATAAACTGCGCTTAGCAAACAGTTTTGTTGTACATCTGAAGGTCAACCCAAAAATGGAACAGTCTTCTCACTGGGAAGGAATGTAGTGGGAGAGGATGGAAGGAGGAAAAAAAAAATCTCTCTCCATTGTTTACAAGAAAACAATAACATGGTACTGCAGTGCCAGTTCTCACATTTGTAAAATATGGCCTGTTTACAGACTTAAACCACTCTTTGTAATGCACCCTAAGATCTACACACAAGTGCTTAGGTTAACACCGGTATTTGTTGCCAGTCCCACTACCACCAAAAATAGCATCCTTCTACTGAAGCTTAGTTAAGTAATCATTTCAAAATCAGTTACAAAAAAAAGATTGTGGCTACTGCAGAAGCAAAGAGAGATAAAATGCTTGGACGAATGACAATCTGGTTAATAAACTAACCAAACTCTAACAAATCAAGCAACTGAACTCAACTTTAAATACATCTCTGCTTTTCTAGTATCCACAGCTCTCAATGGGGGGAAGTCAGTTTTCCTGGTGTTTTCCACATCACGTGGCTTGCTATTGCTAAGTGCAAATACACAATGCAGGTTTTCTACTAATGGTTCCCAATTTTTCTAAAATTGAGTTTGAACAGAAAAGCTAGGCTTTTAGCTCTTCTGGAGTGAATTAAGAGACTGATTCTATGTTCAGATAAATGACAAACTACAAAATCTTCCAGAGTACTGCATACCACTGAGTATCTCAGTTTTCAAGGGACAGGCTTCAAAGTACTCAGAGGTTCAACACAACGGTACCGTTAATACCATGCAGAGGTTTACAGGAGAACCAGTCCCCAATGTGTATTCTCTTCTGCATTACTTTGCTTTATGTGCTTTCAAAGTCACAAAAATGACAGCAAAATGAGTACTTCCCATGCAAACTTCCACAGACATTTCAATTTGAAAATACAAAACAACACACATGGGAACCTGCAGAATTTGGATTCTGAGAGTTCTTCTTCACACTGACTAGAAAATACTCAGAATATGGCAGCAGTTCAATTCATTAACCAAAAGTGACAAAGGTTAGAATGATACATCAATCAATTATATATATAAAAGATTTAAACTTAAGAAAAATGAAATTTCAAGGGCATCTAGGGTTCTCTGAAAGCCAAATTATAAATATACTTGAACAGTCAAAGCTCACTTGCACTTTATTCATATATGGGTTGAGAGATGAACTGCACTAACCTGTCAGCTGCAGCTTCCTTACCTGCATCAAATGAGTCATTACGGAAGCTAAACATACTACAAGGCCAGTTTTGATAGATGACTTAGAGCTAGGAATTAGCAACCACTGGAGGGAATATGAAAACCAGGGGAAATTTGGGAAGATCACAGATTTCTAGTCAAATACACATTTCAAATTGAAACTTAACTCTCCCTAAATCCCCGAAGATTATGGCAGGGAACCTCTCACAGATTCCTGGATTAATGTTGGGAGGAAATAAGGTACAATGGGTTGTCATCCTACTGCACTCTTGCAATCAAAAAGAATAGATTGCTGTGCTCTTAGAAACATCTTTTTATTACATTGTACAGAAGCATAACATCAAAGACTAGAATTTTTTTTTTTAAAGGTAAAAAATGTAAACATAAACACCCTTAAACACTGAAAAGTCATGCACATCTCTGGTTCTACAAAAATTAAGACACAACAGCTGAAAATGACTCACATTCAAAATACACTTACAAAAACATTTTCAGCCTCAACTGAATTTATTAAGTTCAGAAAAATAAAAAACAGTTTGTTATATGATATTGTAATTGCCAATCTTAGAAACAAGCTCTCTTTCAATGACTGTCAAAATGCACACCAGGAAATTTTGGGATATGACACCTACTGAATTACTGAGCAGTCTTTCTGTTTATCACGTCTGCATTTCACTGTAAGACTTTCCAAGCTGGGTAATAAAAAAGGGTTGGAAGTCATCAACCTACTGTGTAAACCTCGACCTACCCTCACTATTGGTTGAACCTGCAAATGGGAAAGCAGCAGCCACATCCATTGGCCTCAGCTAGAGACACCCCCAGGGTCCCTGGGCTGAACAGAAGCAATCCCCAAGAGCTGTTGGAGGTATGGCTGCTTATAACATCCCTTAACAAAACAGCAGTCAAGGAACTCCTGCATGATATCCTTGTCTCTAAAATGGAGAGGCATGGATTTGATGGATGGACCACTCAGTGGATAAGGAACTGGCTGGCTGCACTTAAAGAGTTGCAGTCAACAGCTCAACATCCAAGTGGAAACCAGTGACAAGTGGCATTCCTCAGAGGTCAGTATTAGGACCAGCACTGTTTACCCTCTTGGTTGGTGACACGGACAAGGGGATCGAGTGCCCCCTCAGCAAATCTGCCAATGACACAAAGCTGTATGGTGCAGTTGACACGCCATATGGAAGGGATGCCATCCAGAGGAACCTAGACAGGCTTGAGAGATGGGCAAGCACAAACCTCATGAAGTTCAACAAAGCCAAGTACAAGGTCCTGCACCTGGGTCAGAACAATCCTGAGCACAAATACAGGGTCGGCAAAGAACAGTTTAATAGCAGTCCTGAGGACAAGGACTAGGGAGTGTTGGTTGATGGGAAGCTTGGAATGCGTGCATGCAGCCCAGAAAGCCAACCGTATGCTGTGCTGCATCAAAAGGAGCATGTCCAGCAGGTTGAGGGGAGGTGATTCTGCCCCTCTAACTCTGCTCTCGTGAAACCCCCGCCTATAGTACAGCATCCAGCTCGGGGACACCTGTTGGAGCAAATCCAGAGGAGGGCCATGAAGATTATCTGAGGGCTGAAGCACCTCTCCTATGAAGACAGGCTGAGCGACCTGGGCTTGCTTGTTAAGCCTGGAGAAGGCTACAGGGAAACCTTAGAGCAGCCTTCTAGGGGGGCTACAAAAAAGCTGGAGAGAGACTTTATACAAGGGTGTGAGGGAGGACACAGGGTAATGGCTTTAAACTGAAAGAGGGTTTGGACTAGATATTAGGAAGAAATTCTTTACTGTGAAAGTTGTGAAGCACTGGAACAGGTTTGCCCAGAGAAGTTGTGGATACCCCATCCTGGGAAATGTCCAAGGCATGGGGGTTGAACTAAATGATCTTTAAGGTCCCTTCCAACCCAAACTCACTCTAAAATTTTTGTTCCGAATAAAAATGGCAAACCTCTTTGTAATCATAACAGAATGGAAAAAACTAAGTTATAGCTCAATAACTCAATAAACACCAATTTCTTTCAGTAAGTAAGTTCACTGTAGTGAACAAAGATTTTCTCCCACCTAGCTAAAGGGAAAACATCCTTCATGAAAAGATGTGTAAGTGAACATGGCTACCAGATGAATGAGATGTCATTAGAAGACAGATTCATGACTTCTATCACTTTGGTATAATGAGAAATATTACATACTCTGTACAATGCTGCTGTAAGTGGACATGAAAATTTTAAGAGACTGTTACCTGGAGACTACTATACACAATGCTAGATGAAGACAAACTGTAGAAGAGGTTCACTGACTACTTGGAGAAAGCATAATCCAGTGTATATGACACTGTTAAACACAAAGAGAAATATGATGCTGATTACATTATTATTTAAATCTTTTCATTTGAAAACATGTCTTCTTATAGGATTTCTGTGTACAATTAGAGAGATGAGTTTAAAAGGTGTAATAAAATCTTTCCAGTTCAGTCATTAACATTTTGTTGGGTATAGTAAATCAACTTATTTCCACCAGCTTTTGTCATCAGGTGTGTCCTGAGATTCAAGCATATAGACTGTACATATTTCAAATAATTAGGAAAGACAAAATTGCTGGGCCTACTTGGAATTATTAGTTATTCTAGGTTACATGACAGTAATAGCTCATGGTAGAAAAGCATCAGCTGATTCTACTGGAAAAACATAAATTCATACTAAGCCTATCTTCCAAAATTCCAGACAGTTTTGCTCTCTCCAAAAAAAGGACAGCTGGAAACAGACAGCATGTGCATTTTGTGGATTGTTTACCTCCTCAATCTTCATCAGTGTTCTCTATGATATGAAAACTTAATAGAGGCATTTTTCTTATGAGTAGAGGATTATGAAAAACAGATATAATCAAGATCAAACATCCAGTCACAAGGAGTGCCTACTTGGTGAACACTGTGTCAACTGATCTGCTGTCATCTTCCTGGGTTTCTTCATAGCTTTTGAACACTTACAGAAGGTAGCCCCAAAAATCTGATAATGAATATCCCTGTAGTAAAGGGTCATCAGCTAATTTGATACTAAAACATTTTAAATTTGTTTCCCTGGACTGGTACTGTTGAATTTTGGAGTTCTGTGAAAGAAAGAAATACCACTGTTCCATATAACTTCCTACAAATTTGATGCTTAAGATTTTAATAAGAGAAGCTAATGTTTTACTCCATCAGCAGCCCAAATAAGACTGCTACATATACAGATATTATAGCTTCCCAGAAATATAAAGAACGATGGGTTATGTAGTCTTAATGCATTTTTCATTCTATCAGTTGGTGAATGTAATATTAGCAGCTTCTGTTATACTGAAAAAACAATAGTGGCGGCTGTTTTACTGAAAAAATGTTTCTGGTTGTTAAATAGATTCTGGTGGAATCAAAAGTTTCAATAGCATGTATTTCTATTTCTGAAGCATCTGACATCTAAGCGTAAGCTGTAACTTTCATCTAAAATCTAGCCATAACATAGAGAATTAGTGTATCTGGTAAAATACGAGTTTTGATCTCAGGGTACCATGTCCTCGGAGAGGAACATGAAAAATCAATGAGGGATCAGAGAATTTAGGTCACATCCTGTTGTCACTGAAGTGACAGGCAAAGAGATGTTAATTTTCAGAACAGAAATCTGAACTTCACAGTCGGAGATTATGACAACTAACCATATAACGACACTTGACTTCTTCTCCCTGTGGGCCACTAGTTCTTAGCTCCTAAGGTCTGACCCTCTAAGCAGCTATAAAAGGGAATTCTATTTATGGAAAACATCATACAATATTCTAGTTTTTTCTTGTAAGGTTTTTTGAAAATTATCTAAGACAAAATGTAAATACAAATTTTTTTAAGGCCTGGGGGAAAAAAATTGCTTTATTACTACATTCTCATTTTCAAATATCTTGTACAGAAATCTAAGATCAATAAGTATGCATTACCCTACTTGGCAATACGTTTCTTCTTCATGTTTTTCTGCTGTAACCTATTACACTTTTGAGCAGATATTAAAAACCAAAAAAAGGTATCTTTTAACTCGTAAATAGACTAATGATGAAAGACGACATTACCTGGTCTTAATGAAAAACTTGACGATCCAAACCCAAAAGCTGTTGTGCTCTACTGTCTACTCTCAGAAAAGTACATACTTTCCTTTGCAAGTTTTCAGAGAAAAGGAAAGTACAGTTCTGGTGTCCTCAACATAAAAA
>NW_009936418.1:10667-15121 GCF_000696875.1 Nestor notabilis | reverse complement strand
TGGGGGGTGGGGGTGGTGGCAATGGGGTGTTTGTTTATTTATTTCTTTAATCTCTAAATGAATATCAGCAGACCAGAGAACTCCAGCCCATTTCTTCAAAACCCAGGTAAAAGTTATGGACATACTGACCTTGAAGCAGTTGTCCCATCTAGCTGCTATTCAACAACTTTTTCTTACCCACAAATGAACAAGGTAATAGCTTTTTTGGTTTAATAATACTTTTTTAATCAAATAGAAGCAACTTTATTGGAAACAGATGGCATTTCTGTACTCACTGCATACTTTGTCATGCCAAGATTTTTTTTGTTGTTGTTCTTTATGTGTAGAAACTTGCAATAAATTCTCTCCTCCCCACAGATACTTTTAACCTCCACAAAGGAGGCATGTAGCCTATAGCCAGCAGGTATTTTCCACTTATCTATGCTACATCTTTGTTACACTACCCTCCAACACCCCACTTGCAGCTTTCTCTGAGACAGGCTTGAGTCTCAGTTCAACTTCTAGCTCACTTCATCACCAGGTCCAAATTCTATAAATATCTGAAAAAGTTTTAGAAAACTTAACATTTTGCCCCCACCTTCTTGAAATTATTTTGACAGAAAACTTTACTTACAGTTTTCCTCCTTTGAAGCATGACATCATTAACAAGATTTTTCCATCTGCTCACCATGCTTATAATGAGGACAAGACCTTAGTAGCAACTGACTTCAAAGTCCAGTGGCTAGATCATCTTTATTCATTGTAAAGGGGCAAGACCACAGATAACTCAGTTGAGCTGCAAGAGGTTGTACTGGGAAAATGCAGAATATTCAGGTGCCTCAGCAGCTTCAGCAGTTTGTATCAAGCTTCCAGCATGTGCTCCCTACACTGAGTCCCCCCTGTAACTTCCTTAAAGAGGAGCATGTGAAAGGTAGTTTAGCCCGAGATAAACTGGGACAGGTTTGTGCTCAATCCTCTTTCTAGGATCACTAGTTAAATCAATCCCACACACTTTTAGGCAGGCTAGATCCCAGGCTAAAAGTCCTTGCAGTGGCCAGCAGCATGCCAAGAGCACACTTCACCTTTTTAAACACTTGGATCCTTCCTGCTCCTAAATTTGGATTAATAATCCGCCCACTCCCCTCTTAGGAAACACTTAACCAGTGCCTGAAGAACTAGCAGCCAAGCTTCTTCTTGCCGATTGTTGCTCCCAGCTCTTCTTGCTCCTTACCCAGGCTGGACCACCGCAGACACTACTGCAAGTAGAGCTGTCCCTCCTGTTCTTCTCCCAGTACCTGCAGTGGCAGTTGCAACAAGGACCCCCCAACCACTGCCACACATCAAAGGGAACAGCTGCTCTCTACCAGGTCAGCAGTGGGAGAGGGTGATAGACAGGATCAGAGCAGGATCCCTTCCAACCTCCCACCCCACTGAAAGCTCTGGCCCAGCTTCTTAGGCCTCCACCAGCATCTACCATCTCCATCCATGGTGATGGTGAACACCCACCTCCTTTTCCTCCCCCCATCCTCCCTCCCCAGCACACCATGACAGGCAGGACATGATCAGTGCAGTGGGACTTTACTGGGGCTTGGACAATCACTTGCTGCTGGTGTACTTGGTGACAGCCTTGGTGCCCTCAGAGACAGCATGCTTGGCCAGCTCACCAGGCAGCAGGAGCCGCACAGCTGTCTGCACCTCCCGGCTGGTGATGGTGGAGCGATGGTTGTACTGGGCCAGGCGCGAGGCCTCCGAGGCCAGACGCTCGAAGAGATCATTGACAAAGGAGTTCATGATGCTCATGGCCTTAGAGGAGATGCCGGTGTCCGGGTGCACCTGCCAGATGGAGATCAAGCACTGTCTCTCACACCTATCACCTGAAGTGGGGGCCCCACTTCCCCCCCTTCAGACAAGGCACTCAAACCCCACAGAGACCCTCATTTGCCATCCTGAGGGTCTCGAGTCATGTGCCACTTGCATTAGACTGAAGAGAGGCTTTGAGATTTCACTGGCAGGAGCCTCCACACAATCCCTTATGGAAAAACAACCTGTGAGGGGTGGAGATGGAACATGGACTCCAAGCCTTGCCTACAGGGATCATGCAGGCAACTGAGGCCCAGACAACTCATGGCTACCTCTGAAAAGTCTTTTGCTCATCTCCCCATCAGGAATTACCAGAATATTTTAATTCTTACACACAGGGTCAACACCTGCCCTATTGCCTTTTACTCGATGATTTCTTTAGGCAAAGCTATGTACTAAAGCTAATTCTCACTGAGAAACCCTTTCTGATCTAAACCCATTTCTTGCCTTGCCTCTTGCCCAGAACCCCACCCCCCAACTTTTGAGAGTCAGCTGGGGCTTTCTTGTATCCACTTACTCCTTTTTCCATCTCCCTAAAGAGAAGATTTTCTTTCCTTACTCTTTATACAGTTAACATTCAGTGGGCAGAAGTGACTTTACATACAAAGATGTTTCTAGGAGAAAAGAAACACTTACTCACCTGCTTCAGTACTTTGTAGATATAGACTGAATAGGTTTCCTTCCTCTTAGGCTTCTTCTTGGACTTCTTGTCCCCAGAGGCAGAAGCATGACCACGCTTCTTCTCACCTTCTGCATTCATCTCAGCCTCTAACAGAGCAAGCTCTAACAGAGCAACTAGTAGGTGCCACAGGGCTGGTTATATACTGAAGGCAGCAGTAGCTCACCTGCCTCAAGTGCACTTCTAAGGAGCAGAACAAACACACACCTGTGACTGATGATTCCACTTTCCACTAAACGAAGGGCATGTAGCATGAGAGGACCTTGGATGCAACTGACAATTAAATTTTCAGACCTGAGAAAAAGCCTGAGGGTAACATGGGCAAAGAGGTGGGTGAGAGTGATAGCATCTCATTCACATGGGGCAGAAGTGCCAGAGGAAAGCTATTCCAAGGTTTTGGTGAAAGGGGCCTTCCTGCTTTGGTAGAGGGTGTAAATTGGAGTACTGCTTCCAGAATCAAATGGGTGGAACCTCTCTGTGCTATGTAACAGATGATGCAATCAGTGGGGACTCAGTAATTGGATGGAATATCAGTCTAGTGACTGAACTATAAAAACCCCAATAGCCAGTATTCCTCCCACTATCTCAGCTAGCCTGCTCCTGGGATTCCTGCCTGCTACACATAACAGGGCCTCGAAGGATGGAGGGTAGACAGTGGGAGGGTGAACATCCTGCATATGTAATTGATCTTGGAAATCAGTGATCACACCAGTGTTGGTAATTATGATGCAGGAATTAAGTTAAGCCAGGAAAAAAAACATGTGCAGCAAACACAGTAGAGAAGTGAACAAAATAGAAAGTTTCCTGTCCTTCACATAGAAAAGGAAGCCTTTCTCTGAGCAGGCATCACATCAGGTGTTTTATAAAAGGGTAATACCTTAGAGGTATTACCTCAGGCACCTTTGAGGTGCAAAATGTACCTTTGAGGAAGGGAACACTGGTATCTCTGTGCTGCCATCCACACTGTCACCTGCTCAGGGCATACATTATACTGGCATGTTCTTAGCAAATCACATCTTCCAAGGACTGAGTTTGGGAGACTTATCAGGCATTGTGCCAAGTGCTTGTGGAGACAACAGTGTTTCACTGAGTTTAGTCTTATTATAGGCCTGTCCTCATGGGGAGGCACCTGGTCACCTACCCTTGGTGCAAATAAATGTCACAGTGACAAGCAGGATCTAAGTATCACAGAAGGGCTTCTTGTATCTAAGAACTGAAACATTAGTGACCAGGTGGGACACGCTGGAATGGTCACATCAGTGCATTCATGACAGGGAATGGGCTAGGGCATTGAAGATAGAAGGTAGTGCGATCCTTCTGGGAACAGCAGTGACTCAGTGAGAGCAAGGAGCAGACAAAATTGCTACCTACGTTTTCTAAGAGGCCATGCATTGACGAGGACCAGTACAGAGCTTCTCCTTCTGATGTACATTTCACACACCAATTTACAGAGCTGTAAATAGCTGAGATCTTTGTGTTGGGGAGATTGTTCACTGCCACTGGAGCTGTTTCACTTCTTCTACCAGTCATAGCACACAAAGGCTCTTTCATGCTAAAGGAGCTGTTAGCCCTTGTACCTCTCCACAGCTACCACTGCGTTTGGCACCAGCAAAATGCATACAGCTTGGTTTTTTTACAAAATCTTTAGTTAAAAGAAAGCCCTTTGATGGACACAGAGCAGTGGCTGGTCACTCAGCATTAAGCACAAGGAGCCATTATATAGCAAAGGCAGAGGCTCATCCACTGAGCAGTATGGTCAAACCCAGGGAAGTGGTGGATTCCCCAACACTGGACACATTTAAGACAGCAGGACAGGGTGCTGGGACATGTAGTCTAGGTAATGCTCTGTGTAGAAAGGACCAGGTGATCCTTGAGGTTCCTTCCAACCTGCTGTTCGATGATTCTACGAAATCTGTACTCCCAGATTGGGGAATTA
>NW_009936418.1:4345-10636 GCF_000696875.1 Nestor notabilis | reverse complement strand
CACTGCATGTGCTAGAGGCTGTCCAGTCAGGAAGCTGTGTGCTTGTCTTGACTCATCCTCGTGCTATTTTTGTAGTTTATGGATCAACTCACAACACAAAGACAAGGGAATTCCACAACCTTGCACATTTAATATCTGCCACTTCTGGCTGTGGCTGTGTTACTTTTAGAGTACAAGGAAGAGCAATGTTGTAGAGGCTCTAGGCCACTTCTTTCACAGAAATGACCATCCTAGCAGCTAAGGAGCAATTCTCATAATTTACCTAGACAGAGTTTTGCTTTTGTGCATAACCAGAAAAGCCCTACCTGAAACAGTTCAAAATGACACTCTTCAGCTAGTGGCTGTCTCTCTCACAGAGATCAGTACTCCAGGCCATATACCTGCCACAGCTGCTTCAGTGCAGTCTAACAAACCGTCACCATAGAACAGGTTTAAACCAAGTCTGAAATACCAGACTGATACGGCATGTATGTATATATACTCCATTTTACGAGTCTTAGCCTACTGTGACCTCTAGTGCAGTTACAGCTACTTTTGCTTTGAACATGTACCTGTGGTCCTTGTTTGCTAGATCAGAGACCTGTCTGCAACTGAGAAATTCCTCTCATTCTGCAGCAGCAGACAGCTAACACAGCTAGAAAAATTCTCAAACTACTGTCCATCATGCTGGCTGTCATCCCAGTGTTCCCATGCCCTTCTCAGGATTTACTATCCCCAGATTTATTATTGCCACCATGGCTCTCAATTACACAAATCTGATATGGAGAGATCATAGTTGCTGCCAAACATTTGCCAAGAATCGGGAAAAGCAGAATGAGCAGCTCTAGCCTCAGGCAGGACTTCCTGATCTCACTATTCTCATAGCTACTTTGCAACCCTTTCCAAGTCACCAACATCTTTCTAAAACCTGAAGAGCAGAACAAAGACATGCATTCATCTATTCTTCTTCCAACTTTTGTGGCACCAATCAGCCTTTACAGTAATTACTTCTGTGTGGGTTGCTTTTACTCTTCACTGTCTGCTAACTTCTGAGTACTACACTGTGAAACTTCAATGCAATCTAGATTTTTCTGCAGAACTCAAACAACATTTATACTAATCTGCATTATTTTCTCAAAAAAAAAAAAAAATCCCCCCCCCCCCCCCCCCGGATCATTGCTAAAACCACTGAAAAACCTGAATGTTCTGTATTGCCTACTGGAAGCAGGTCCCATTGTGACATTTGTCATGTGGATGATATGCAGCATGCTTCTATAGCAGCAGTCACAACTTGGATGGTTCATTTGGAAAAAAAAAACCCAAGGAAATGCTTTACACAAAAAGTCAGACCCATGGATGGTTGGCATCTGAGAAAGTACCGCAAGAGAGTGAGTACAATTACTCCCTATTTGTCCTAGTCTTCAATTGGCCTGTTGACATGTACTGGTAGAACAGGTTACTGGGCTATGTGAGCCTTTCACATAAGCAGCACAGCCATTCTCATGTCTCAGAAGTAATTAAAATAATAGCTCACACGCGTAGGATTTTTATAGGATTTGTATTGTTACCTTTTCCTTTAGAATGTTTGCTTTAGTAATACATGAAAAATGTATTTTGTTCAAGCTTAAGGTTTAAAACTTTTCTAAAAATTTGTCGTTAAGAACAGAAATAAATGTTAAACTAGCTTTAGCTGATTAGTCTTGTTTAGTTATACCTGCAGGGAACGAGTAACTACTTCATAGTGCAAAAATGCTAAATTATTGAGTCTTATTATTTGACCCATACAGTTAAAGGTGAAGGAAAAAGCACACACCTAAGCCATACTGTTGTAGACAACACACACTGGTATGTTATAGATCTAAATTCCGTACCTAACATCCAATCTTCAAATCCCTTTGAAGTTGTATCCGTCAACACGGCATGTGTGGCTTGCTCCCCCTTCTGTTACGAACTGGAAAATGCAGTGTTCACTCTGGATTAGCAGAGGTGTCCCTAGTTGTAAGAATCCTAGTTCCTGCTCTGTACCTCCAGAGCTCAGTACTAACCACTTCGTATATCCCACAAGTTCTGGTCATAAATTTGGTAGTACCTTCACCCCAGAAGACAGGGCTCTGCATCCTCACTTAAAACTCAGCACTAGTTGATTTGCCTCAGCATGCCCCAATAACTACTATGGCTCACAAGACAAGACAAGAGTGTTCTTCCCTCTTTATTGACCAGTGGATTCTCAGGCAGATCTGTTAATTACACTGTTAAATAATAGTTAAAAACAAACCAAGGCCAGAGGAGTTTGAAGTGAAGTATCTAAACTGAAGCAGAAATTGCAAAGGAAGAGGCGGGAGAAGCTGGGCTGGGGTCTCCACTTCTGTATCACTGCAGCTCAGACACCCTAACTGCCACTGCCATGACCCCAGACCATTAGATTCCAAGGCCCGGCTCAGATGGGACATCATCTAAATACAGAAACGGTTGCCCAAATGTAGCCAGATCAGGAGAGAAGAGATCTGTCCAGATACAGAGGTGCAAGGCAAGTCAAGGGGAAGCAGTATTGCAGCAATCCTAGAACACAGCCAGAGATAGCAGCAGAGTCCCTTTTCAGTCGGCAGATGTGCGAGTCACATTGGCCACTGTCAGTCTCCACAGTGAGCACCTGACCGACTGCTCTAGAGCTCACATGTTGTGGGTCTTTTTGGTGAGCTGAGGATCCTCACCCACCAACTTTGACTTGAGATGTTCCTTGTAAGCGAGGATGTCGCCTTGCCACTTTGTGATTGTCTGCTTCTCACAGACCCAGATCTCCTGTGCAACCTGAAAGCAAGCACACAAAGCAGGAGGAGAGGTTTACAGTGCAGCATTTAATAATTTTACCAAAGTTATGAAATTATCCAAAATCTACTCTCTGAAGTCGGGTAAGAAAAGAGTTTAAACACTTTCACACTTCGACTACCGAAGTACCTGTAGTGAAATCTCTTACCTGGTGTTTACTGCATAATTTAGACAAGATTCTAGGACTAAAAATCCTTGACCCCTCCACATTTCTTTTTTTGTTCATGGACTTAAGAGGAAAGGCTTTCCTGCTAAATTGGGAATTGAAAAAGAAAAAAAAAAAAAAAAGTAGTTCTTGACCTGAACTACTTGGATGTAACACACTGAAAAATAAAATTATACCTGAACTTGCAGACAAAGCTATAGCTGATAAATCAGCACTTGACATTTGTGTGTATGTGCAATTTCCTCTGCCTGTGCACACTGAGTGATAAAAAACTGCACTGGAACTACCCCAGTATCATTTAAGAACATCTAGGTAAGGCTTCCACAGTGTGTCATTATTATTGTTTAACTTATTCTTTACTTCTAGGGTTTTGTTGGGGGTTTTTTGTATTATTTTGGTTTTCCAGTACCTCATGTATTCTTAGGCTAGCTCACACATCTTCTTGGGATGAGTAAGAGCCAGTCGGTTGAAAACATCTGGTTTAATTACTTATAATGTTAGAAAGGTGCTCTGACAAAATACACTACTTTTCTTACCTGTTGAATGAGTCTGAAGTCATGGCTGACGAGCATCATTCCTCCTTCAAAGTCATTAATAGCATCTGCCAGAGCATCTATTGTTTCTATGTCCAAGTGGTTGGTGGGCTCATCCAGGAAAAGCATGTGAGGATTCTGCCAGGCCAGCCATGCAAAGCACACACGACACTTCTGCCCGTCAGAGAGGTTCCTAATGGGGCTCACCTGACAAACACAGACACTGTTCACAGCTCTGCAGGGAAGCTTACAGATAGCTACCCTAACCACAAGATACTCAGATCTCACTGTGTTTCTAGCAGCTACGTGACACAAAAGGACAAAGTCTAGTCAGTCTTACACCCAGACTAAGCTTCTCTCACCAGCAGAACAAGGAAATTCCAGGGACTTCTGAGAAGTGTCCATCGCAAAAGCCAGCTTGTGGTAAAGGTTCCAAAGGGTAGTTAATTGAGGCCTGACTAGTGTTCATTGCGTATTGACAAATCCATAAAACTACTCTCAACTTGTGGAGTGACAAATGGAGAACAATGTGAAAATCAACGCTGAATTGCAGTGATGAGGACAACTCCCGTCATACATGTGATGTATGACATAAAGGAGCATGTCATGTTTAGACTTACACCACCACTGGTGATCCTACCCTCTCTGAGGAAAGTGGTCCCCACTCCCAGTGGAAAATGTGTTCTAGCATTTCTGCCTGATATTCATCTCAGCAATAAGAAACTAACTAGTTCAAGTTACAGCTAAATATGCTGGAGTCTAGGTCTGTGTCACAACTTGTCTTCCCTTCACCTGGATTCTGCGGAGGTCACCCATTCCAACCCACATATTGCTGCAATGTGAAGGAAGTTCCTATGAGCCATGAGTTATTTTTAACTCCAGTTTCAAAAGCTGAGATGGAAGAAACATTTTGATGCTGTGGTGTGCTATGCTGCATAGTGCATCACACTGTCAGACATCAAGAGTAACAGAAAATGCCGCAGCTTTACTTCCTTCATGAGCAAAAAGCAAACCTCAACTGCTCATACTCACCTGCTGTTTCCCTGTCAGACCATATCTGCCAATGATTTTCCTCATCTCCTCCTTCTCTTTGATCTCTGGGTAGCATTTCAGCATGTACTCTAGGGGTGAGAGGTCTAAGTCCAACTGCTCTTGCAAGTGCTGACAGAAGAAGAAAAGTCAGCTTCAGGCTATGCAGGCCATTCACTTCATGGCCAAAAGTATTTCCCTCCCTTATAGCCCTCTGATACCAGCTGAGCAGAACACAAGAGCTAATAAACCCACTCACAGCACAGCCACTGTGCGAACTATTATGAAAGGTATCTCCATTTCAGGAGCAGGAGTCCTGCTTCAGAATAGCAGGTTTGTCCACTACCAAGCACAAGGCAACCATCTCTCCCACAAAAGTTTAGAGGCTAAACAGAAAGGACCACAGTAAGCCTCTACAGCCCATTCAGCCAATGGAACAGTTTCTTCCCCATCTCCAGGCACAGAAGGGAAGCAGTGGGAGAGGCCTTAGAATTAGAGGGGCAAGACTCCTCATTCCTGACAGCTTTTTCCTCAGCAATTCATGGCCCTGATGGCTCCTGTAGGAAATACCTGGTGGTATCTACCGATCTTCACATGCGAGTGCTTGCGAATCATCCCATCTGTGGGCAGCAGCTAGAAAAGGAAGATAAAAGCATTTCATCAGGAAATCCTTCCTTTGGCTGTAATGCCAGAAATACAGAATCCAGCCATCTGCACTGTGGCACAGAGGAGGCAGCCTGCAGAGATAACGTGAGACACTGCAGCAAGATCTTAGAACTTCTAAGGCCTGACTGGAGTGCTCTAGCAAACAAATGCAGCTTCACTGAAGACTACCCCAAGAATCGAGGTCCAGAACAGGGTAAACAATGTAGGGAGCATACCTCTCCCGTAAGCAGTTTCAGCAGTGTTGACTTCCCAGCTCCATTGGGTCCAACAAGAGCTACACGGGTATCCAGGTCAATCCCAAACTCCAGGTTATTATAGATCCATGGCTGCAAACCACAAAAATCATGACACACATTATGCTTTTCCACTATTACCCAGAACCTTCATGGTCCACCTGTAATGCACTGTCCTTAGAAGAATCAGCATTAACGCTGCCAAGAAGTTTGATCCACTAGTCATACATGCTGCAGCCTCATCAGAAAGCTTAGCCAAAAGCCTTACATTCCCAAACAAGGCAGGGATACAAGAAATCTCCATACAACCCATGCACACTCCCCATACTTACCCCATCCTTAGTGTATCTGAAGCTGACATTCTGCACCATGATGACAGGAGGAGGGATTTTCCCACAGGACGGGAAATAGAATGACAAAGTCTGTTAACATAGAATATCCACTTGTTAGAGACCCTGGAGCACAAGACAACCCAGTTATTCTGGTATAACTATGCCTCGCTACAAATATCACCTGCAGACCAAGGCACCAGACTGTGACTTTCTATGAACCCCTCCAGCAATCCAGATTTATTCTGATTAGTTGCTTCAAGCTCACCTACTGGAGTCTCTATTTTTTTTCCACTTGAAGCAAATGTGGGCTTGTTCTCTTCAAACAGTAGGAGCTGTTCTGAGCATCCTCCCCCATCTTCTCCAACCCTCATATATTCATTTCTGATTTCTGTGTCTGCAAAATAGCTTTATTGATATGACAAATCCCCTTTTCTCCCCTAGAAAATTACTCCTCCTCTTCAGCATTACATTATCTTCAGTACAGTCATCCTTGGCACCAGGAAGGGTATATCATTCCCAGTTATGTC
>NW_009936418.1:0-4314 GCF_000696875.1 Nestor notabilis | reverse complement strand
TTCCTGCTCTCATAGAATGGTTTGGGCTGGAAGGGACCTTAATATTCATCTAGTTCCAACTCCTCTGCCATCGGCAGGGACACCTTCCACTACACCAGGTTGCTCAAAGCCGCATCCAATTTGGCCTCACCTGAAGATCATTCTACTTATCTAGCCCATGTTTCCAATACTGATCTCCAGATGCAATTCCATGTCTGATCCTACCTTATCATTCACAACTCTCTCTGTCAAGCCAGCAGCCATCATTTTTTGAAGGGTCTTCTCTTTGCTCTGAGCTTGCCTGGCCAGCTTCGCACTACCATGACCAAATCGTGCAATGTAATTCTGCAACAAAACATGGAATTAGCTGAAAGCGACAATAACAAGGTTGAGGAGGTGCAGGGATGCCCACCTGCATGGTTAGAAAGATGTTCATGCAGCTAGACAGATACCTTCATATGGGCAATCTGATCTTGCTCCCAGTGGAATCGCTTCATTTGATTTTCCTCTAGTTCCAAGCGCGTCTTTACATACTGATCATAATTTCCCTAGAAAGAGACCATAGAGCATAAGACATATCCAGAAAACAGCTCTGTTTTTGCCTATTGCACAGGGAACCGTTTACTCACTGTGTAGTACTTCAGTTTGCGGTTGTGCATGTGGATTATGTTGGTGCAGACACCATTCAAGAAGTCCTGGGAGTGGGATATCAGAACAAGGATCCGTTTGAACCTATGGCATCACGTAAGTTATTAATTTGAGACTAAGGCAGGAAAATAATTCTTACTTATTGGTCCTGATGGTGACAAAGGATTTACACGCACCAGTTCTCACTTGCCTACAACTGGATTTAGAATACAATGGTAACAGCTTTGGAGATGCTCTGGGATATTTGGAGTAAAGCAGCTACAACCAGCTGCAGTTTGCAAATACTACAAACATCTTTCATTGTGTTAAAACACTCCTCACCATAAGACAGTCCTTCCTTGCCCATGTTCACAAAGACAAGAGCTGGCTGTCCATGTGGTAGATGACTAGTACTACTGATGCAACTGTCTCCACTGGCATCACACCTCTAAGAAGTTTCAACCTCCACTGCTTACTTTCACCTTGGTATAGATTATTATCTATCAGGCACACTATGACTTGCTCTGCTCCAAATCTGTAAAATCTGTATCAAGAATCCTTCCACAGATAAATGTAGCAACAAGCACAAAAAGGTGTCTCTGGTATTACAATAGAGTTAATTAGGGAGCCACAAGAACTACAGACAGTTATTCCTGTAGTGCTTGCTCATGTGCAGACAAGATGTTCCAGCAGAAAAGCATGACACGAAGCAGCAAACTCCTTCATGCTTACGTTTTCAGCTCCTCCTCCAACCATACACAGGCATCCAGGTCAAGGTGGTTTGTGGGCTCATCTAGCAGCAGCATGAAAGGCCGAATGAAGAGGGCTCTGCAAAGAGAGGGGAGATGTGTGTAGGGTAAATGCAGGTAACCCAAAGCCTCTCAACTCCGAGTTCTGAGAACTGTGTATATGGCTCTGCAGAGCCCAGAGCAGGCAGGCAGTCTCTCAGGAGACAGCAGGCAGTATAACACTCACCTAGCAAGAGCCACCCTCATTCGCCAGCCGCCACTGAAGTCCTTCAGCTTCTTCCTCTGCATGGCTGGGGTGAACCCCAAACCATGAAGGATACGTGAGGCTCGTGCTTCTGCCTTGTCAGCATCCAGTTCCTCCAGACGTTCATATAACTCCAAGAGTTTCTCACACTCCGCTGAAAGAGAGCCTGCCTGTCAGCACTTCTATGAATAAAGGGCTCTCAGCTGCACCTCTATATAGCTAGGAAAGCTCGTAGTCCATCTGCCTTACTACTATTCAGCCCCCTCCATTCCTAAGCCTGAGATGCTACTTAAGAAGCTGCATAGAATAATTTCATCCAAAGAAGTGTAATCCCACAGGACTTTTCAACTAGTACACGGCAGCTGGGGGAAACAAGTACTGTAACATGTAAAAATTCTGCCAAGGAACCCAAATAAAACCTTTTCTTGCATGGGGAGGGAAATGGAGGAAATGTCCCTTGGGACTCAAAGAAGCTTTACCATCTTCATGAGCCAGACGTTCTGCTTCTCGTTCTAACATGGCCCTCTCTGTATCCACCTCCATCACACACTGTAGAGGGGTCTTGTCACTGGGAGGCATCTCTCGGGTCAGGTGATAGATGTCAATATGCTCTGGGATGGGCACTTCTCGTTTCCCAATAGCTGACAAAAGCATGGATTTCCCTGTGTGCAAACAGACACTCCACAATTAATTGTTAGATTCAATGTCACAGAGAAACAAACGAGGTGCAGTCAGATCCCACTGATTGCCTCCCTTTCCAACTCCAAAAAAACCTTGGGAATTTCTTGCCCAAGATACCAGAAGAATTGGAGACACAGCAGAGCTTACTCCCTCACTGTGAGAGGCTCCCCTCCCAGCAAAGGCTCACCACCCCAAGGACAGGACTGAGACATGAAGAAACTCTTTGGAAACCACTGCAGTTCAGCCCTTGCCTGAATGCCTTATCTCTGCTGTATTTTCCCTGCTGTCTAGCTAGGCCTGATATCTTAGCAGGACCCCAGAATCTAAAGACTTCTACCACAGAGGAAAGTAATGTACTCATCACTGGAGAGCCTAAGGGCTTTTCTGAAAGTTAGACCAGCTGATCACTCTTACTAGCTCTTCTTCAATTACTCCCATACTCTACATCTCGCCATGTAGAGCATTGCCTTCTCCAGGGGCTAGTACAGTTGTTTTCCCATTAAGGCCAAACCACGCACTCATACTGTGCAAGTTCTTTGACCAATAGCATCAGCATTGGGTTTACTGACACTGCCAAACAAATCCTGCACACAGGAATCAGACAGATGCCCAGGCATCTCACCCAGCTCTCCACAGAAACAAGTTCAAATACACAGTCCAAAGCCAGAATGCAACCTCATACTTCCACCAGCATCCTAGCAATTCTTCTTCCTGGGTGGGGAGATGGGAGAATGGAAACTGCCGTGTCCCGGCATGACTGCCTAACTGCCTGCTTCCTGGTTTCCAGCATTTACAACCACCTTCTCAGCAGTATGGCATCGTCCCCAAGCTCCAAAAAGCCCATGGCACTGTGCACCACAGCTTACCAATCCCATTGAGTCCAATGAGACCGTAGCGCCTCCCGGAGTTCAGCTCGAGTTTTGTATCGCTGAGCAGCTCCTGGCCGTGGAAGGTCAGCGAGAGGTTAATGATGTGCACATCAGTACTGTTGGGATGGGAGGCCAGCACTCCTGTCACAGCACGGGCAGCGGCTTTTTTTAATTCAAAGTCCTCCAGTTCCTTTGTAAGAGCATCCACCTCTATATGCAGAGACAGACCTGAAGTGTTACCGATTTACCAACAAAAGGGAAGCCAATAGGCCCAGGATCACAAAAAGAATTCTCATGCCCCCATTTCTACAGAAATGTTGAAGAGGTTCAGGTGCAATTACCGTTTTTCAGCTTAGCGTATGGATATAGATGGTATAACAGGAACTTCCACCTGCTCTCTAAATAATATATGACCAATATAACTAACTGAGCAACCAGAACAGCCAGACTGTTATCCAAATATGCTGGGACTAACCCCCACTGCTGGAAGGACTGGGATGGGAGAGGAACTTACAAAGTGTTGCTTTGTAAGCTTAAGGAAAGGGCTGGCCAAAAGAAAACTTGGCTAGGAAATAAATCAAGGGAAAGCTGAAAGGACGAAAAAAGCAGCAGCATTGGAACAGGTCCTACCATTTTTTTTCTAGAAGCTAGTATGTCCATATGCATGCCCCCTGTCTTCCTTTCTTCCTACAGTATACAAATCTTTCCTTTCCTTCAAGTTGCTGCCCTGAGTTACAGACCGATTTTCATTCGTTGGTGAGACACTGCCATTTGAAGAAGAAAAGGGCACTGAGGATCTCAGCAATACTCCAGCTGCCCAGAGATGAGACTTGGGGTCCAGATAGTTTGTGTTGAGGCCAGTGAAGAAGACCACCTTGGCTGTTAGCATCCAGCACTCCTGGCAGAACCACTCACTCAGCAAAATCACTATTATCAAATGCCTTAACCAAGAAGGAGCAGAACTGTCAGCCACACTGATGCAGGACCCTCCCTGAAAGCCCGGGCAGTACAGGCAGACCACTTACATAAAGAAGCAAACCAGATGAGCACACCACAATCCTTGACTGCCAACCTCTGCTCTTCAACAGCCCGACCTACCAGCTCTTGTCCCACCTGCCCTGACCGGTGCCGCCGGCCGTCCCCCCTCACCGGGGCGGCCCGGCCC
>NW_009936417.1:648-4676 GCF_000696875.1 Nestor notabilis | reverse complement strand
CGGGGGAGGGGGGGTGGGGAGGGGGATTTTGGGGCAGTTCTGCGTGGGTACCTGTGAGATTTCAACCCCACAGCAGAGCCTGAGGCTCTTCAGGGTTCAGCTCTTTCACCTCAAACCCCGTTTTCCACCTGTCCACCCATGAGGCTTCTTGCAGCAGGGAGACCCCTGGGCTTGGGGACCCACAAAGATGCTCCAGCTGCCTTGGGATTGAAAAATGGGGAGGAGAAACGGGTAAAACAGCGGTTTTAGTCCAGTTTAGGCTGGGTTTCCTTTTCTCTCCTGGGTTTTGGAGGCATCACACCATGTAATGGGGCACAGGAGCATCTGTGGCTCGTTTCAGTTGGGGAAACAACCAGGATTTGCACTTGGAAAGCTGGAAATAAGGCTCTGAGCTGATTCAGGTTGCTAATCCCTCTCGTAGCTGACTGCTGCCTTGAGTGACTGCTCTTGCAAGTAGCTAACTGTTGTCATTAGGTTACAGGGTGAACAGTGTGCAGAAGATGGCTATAACATTATCCTACGGGACAATACTGATCTCAGCATCCTGGATTTGATTTCTTGTGGTTCCTGTGGTCCCCTCCCTGCCCCACACTCCACTCTCAGCTCAAGGCACTTAAACCACACCAGAGACTGCTGCCAATTTGGTTCCATGTCCCAGCTTGTCGTGGCTTGTCAGCAGCAAGCCAGCACCAAGATTTGCTCCCAAAACCAGTGGGTAAGCTCAAAATCCTCCCAAAACCCAGCAAACGACAAAACCCCAGTAATAAATCAGTGGGGGCTGGGACACCCGTTTGTGCAGCCAGAAGATGGGGCAAGAAGCTCCTCCAGCACCTCCTTAAAGAAGAGATGTCTTTAATTAAAGAGCAATTTGCTGATCAGCCCAGCATCCTGGGAGCGCTTTACCCCACGTGGGCTGATTCCCATGGAAGCACCATGTCCCATGGGGTTGAGGGTATCCCCAAACGCCCAAACGGGTTTTATCAGCTCTACCTTCAGCCAGCTTTCCCTGCTGCCTGGCAGCGGTAGTTAAAAGAAGTGGGAAAATGTGGTGTGTATATATTGTATCTATATCATTCCCTCTGTTTTCAATAAAATTCATGTATTTCTTTTGATCTCACTGATCAGGACCTGTTGTTTCTCCCACCCGTGTTGTTCCCCCCCCCCCCCCGGAGTGATTAAATGACATTTTCACTGTGAAGCAGCACAACCAGTTTTCAACTGGGAAGGAAGGAAAACAATGCATCGAGGCGGCGGCGGTGGGAAAACACTCTGCTGGGATGGAGAAAGGAGGAGGTACAAAATGGACAAAGTGGAAAACATGAGGCAGCAGATGGGGAGGGGACATGGGACACCCTGAGCGTGATGCCTGGGGGGTCAGGGCTGGCCCTAGGGATGCTTCCCGCGGTTCACTGCCTGGGCGTTATCCCAGCAGCGCTGCCCAGCCTATTTTCCAGGCGAGGAAATATTTAACCACAGCGTCAGCGGGCAGGGCAGGCGGGTGCAGGAATGGAGGGTGACAGGCAGCACCCAGCCCCTGCTGCTCCCCCAGAGGAGCACCTACAGCTCCTGCTGCGCCGCAGCCGGGAGGCCAAGAACTGCGCCTATTGCCCCTACAGCCGGTTCCCGGTGGGTGCCGCGCTGCTCACAGCCAGTGGGGAGATCTTCTCCGGTAAGCTGAGGCTGTATGACCCCCCTCCTTGCGTTTTGTGGTCCCTTTGGCCATGCATGGGGTGTAGAGGGGTTGGTGCAAAGTGCTGGTCTCCTCCCCAAGCTGCCTCTTGGCAGCCACAATCCCAGAGCAAGCCAAAGACAGGGGTGGATGGGAAAAGAGGGGAATGTGTTGGGCACAGCCTAGGATGGGGTGCTGTGCATTGAAAATGGGGTTTTTCTGTAACTTCTCTGAAACAGCTCACTTGGAGGGATGCTTGGAGGGTTTTGGGGTGGCTGAGTGGGTGCTGGGGGCTTCCCCACAGGGTGCAATGTGGAGAACGCCTGCTACAGCCTTGGGGTGTGCGCCGAGCGCACCGCCATCCAGAAAGCCATCTCCGAGGGGCACACCAGCTTCAGGGCCATGGCCATCACCAGGTAAGGGCACAGCGAGGGATGGGAATGGGGGGGAATGGGAAAGCCTTCCATGCACCCGGGGGCAGCTTCTGCTGCAGCAACCCGAGTGTTTTGCTGGGCGGGTATAGGGTTTTGCACAGTTATTTTAGAGGAATTATGGGGAAATATGCTGTGGCTCCATATTTGTTGCTGGAGGAAGGTCTTCTGCAAGTGTTCCTCCAGTACCTCTGTAAGACTGAGCTCTGTGCCCTTCTCATTTGCAGTGACATGGGGGACACCTTCATTGTACCCTGCGGTGCCTGCAGACAAGTGATGAGAGAGGTGACAGCTTGTGTGGGGGTTCTGTGTCTCATCCCCTCACCCCATGAATCTCCCCCTAAACCACCCCGAGGTGCAAACGGGAGTTGCAACCCCCTGTCCTGAGCCCCAGGCTCCTCAAACTGCACGTTCTGCTGGGAAAAGGGTTTTCCTCTCTGTCCCTTGGGAGCGGGTGCCCAGGGTAATCCATTAACCCATCCTCCCCAGGGGGTTTATTCATGCTGGAAGCTCCACGTGCAGAGTTTGGCTCTGGAGCTGCTGCCACGACTCTGGTGAGCCTGAGAATGGGTGTATTCCTGCAAAAGCCAAGCTCCAAGTGGAGCCCATCCCACTCTCACATCCCTCCTCCCCGCGGGCACCCCGGCCCCTGCAGTGTCTTTTGGGGTGGTTAATATTTAATGGGTGGCAGGGCTTGGATTGAAGATCAGATTCAGCAGGTCTGGAGACATCAGGGCTCACCCTGAGGAGGGCAGACCCACAGGATGTGAGCCCAAAATACCCGCTGCGGAAAGTGATGCTGAAAAGCTGACCCAAAACATGCAATAGAGGGAGGATGCTCCCTGTGGATGTGTCCAAAAAGGGGCCTTGAGCAACCTGCCCTAGTGGAAGGTGTCCCTGCCCGTGGGAGGGGATTGGAACTGGAGGAACTTTAAGGTCCCTTCCAACCCATTGTATGATTCTGTGACTGTTTGGGTAATTTGAGGAAGAAATGGAGGTTTTGCACAGGCACTTCTCCCCTCTCTTCCTTCCAGTTCGGCACGGATTGGGATGTCTACCTGACCAAAGCAGACGGCAGCTATATTGTCAAGAGGCTGGAGGAGCTGCTGCCACTCTCCTTTGGCCCTGAGGACCTGAAGAAGGTGTGAGCAGTGTGGCGGCACCAGCCATGGCTCTTTGGCAGCAGGGGAGGATGGTTTTCCCCAAATTCCCTGGTGTGTAAGCAGCTTTCTGGGGACGATGCAATGGGAAATGCGTTTATAGTGTTAAGTTGCTTGTTCCTCTCCTCATCTTCTGATCCAGCACTGAAAAAGTAGAATCAAATTGTAGAAATGCCCTGTTATTAGGGAAGTGTCCAGGTACTGCTGTAGACGAGGGGTAGTTCACAAACAGAGAAGAGTGTTGCAGAGCTCAAGCTTGGGCTTGTTGGTACAGAAACCACTCCTGAATCATGCAAAGTCATTGTAGGGGAAAAATGCTGAATATTTCAGCTCTGAAGGAGAAATGAAAGCAAAACGGGAAGGCTCCATCAACCCTGGCATTTATTAATAAGCCAATTCAGATTAGGTGACATGCTGGAACTGGTTATCACACTGAGCGTGTCCTTTGCTCGCTTCTCTCTGGCTTGTTTTCTTTGCCTTTATTCCATCTCTGGGGATGAAGAGGAAGAGGGCTTTTTGAGGGCTTTGGGAGGGTTTTCTGTCTCCAGAGTAATGGTGTTTTCTGATTGTACTATTAATTGAGTTATGCACAGTGACAGATGAATGTGTTACAGCTCCCAGCCAGCACACTGCCCGTGCCCAAGCGAAATAAAAGCAGTCCTGGTTTATCTCCTGTGGTTGCAGCCAGTGACGAATCACAGGGCCGGGGAAGCGGGTGCCTGGGCAGAGCAGGAGGGTGCTGGTGTTGCAGGTAGGGCACGGCCAGGA
>NW_009936417.1:0-382 GCF_000696875.1 Nestor notabilis | reverse complement strand
TCGGGGGGTCCATGAGCACGGGCCTGTGCAAAAGCCATGCCCAGGCAGGGCTCTGCTCCGTGGTGTCCCGTGCCCCAGGCTCTGCCCTGGCTTTGAACAAGCTGTGCCCGGGGCAGTGCCGTGCTCCTTGCCCTGCCGAGCACAAGGCACACCCAGTGTATCCTGATCCATGCCCTGGATGCACCGGGCCATACCCTGGCTGTGCTCTGCTCCACACCCTGCCGTGCCCGGGCTGTGCCCAGGGCAGTGCGCGGCTGGTGTCCAGCTCCGTGCTCTGCTCCATGCCTGATCCATGTCCCATTCCATGTCCCGCTCCATGCCCAGCCCCATCATGCTCTATGCCCTGCTCCGTGCCTGCTCTGTGCCCTGCTCCATGCCCTCT
>NW_009936416.1:29852-30063 GCF_000696875.1 Nestor notabilis | reverse complement strand
GGCAGCACTGTGCTAACACGGAAGGGGTGAGAAAGGGCAGCTTTCACGCTGCGGAGTGCACAGTCACGACTGTCACTGCAGCACAGTGGAGGCTTATTGATTAACTCCAGCCCAGCATCAGCCAGCATCACAAGCACAAATCCCTGTTGATTTCTGTTTAGAGAGGCATTTTCCACTTCGCATTAAATAAACTTCCCATTTACACCTGCAG
>NW_009936416.1:10770-29506 GCF_000696875.1 Nestor notabilis | reverse complement strand
CCCAGCCTGGTTTGGGTTGGAAGGGACCTCAAAACTCATCCAGCTCCAACCCCTGCCCCGGGCAGGGACACCTTCCACTAGAGCAGGTTGCTCCAAGCCCCTGTGTCCAACCTGGCCTTGAACACTGCCAGGGATGGGGCATCCTAACCAGGAGCAGCCACAGACTGAGCCACGAAATTCCAGCTTCCTTTTCCCTGCTGAGCCGTGCTCGGAGCCGGTTTGGTGCTCGTCTGCCTCGCTGCCAGTCAGCAACAACACAACATCCCAGGCTGGCGAACCTGGGTGGTTATAGTACAACCGCACGTGGTGCCACGCACAGGGAGCCGACTTCAACCAACGGAGCCTTCCCCGTGCTCGGGACAGATGTCACACAGGGGTGGCACGGCCAGTGGGAACGATGGGCTGGTCTAACCAGAGTCCAAAGGCCAGAAAACAAGTCGGCATCAGACACGTTCCAGAGCCGGCACATTCCGCCCCACAGTCCACGGCGAGGAAAAGCGATGCTGAATTCACAAGGGCAGGCCAGAGGGAAAACAAAGTACCACACCACCAGACTGTCCCCCAGGATGCAAATCCTACTTATCTATCAACATACTGATGTATCTGTAAATTAATAATAAGCCAAAACAGATTTTTTCTTTCAATTTCCACTTAAATCATATACCCGTGCACGCGTGCACCATGTAACAAACAGGGGAAATCATTCCAAAGCCTTGGCTACTCACGATAATGCAACCTTTTCCTCTATTTCACTAACCTGAACCAGAATTCAGACAGATTTCCAGCACATTAATATAAATAACAGCCATCCTGGGATAGCCCGGGAGTACAGCTGTGGTGTTCACCCTGCCATTAGCATTATTCACCCATTCAAAGTCTGACAATTCATTAAGTATTTAATAGATAAATGTTACATTTTAGTACCAATCACTCCATGGGGGCCTGCCTTTAAAAGTGAAAACCTATTTCATCCTGCCTATCGAGATGCTCAATACCACAGGTATTAAATCAATACCACAGGTTGTACCACCTTCATTGTGCTGGTTCCTCAACTACTTGTGGCTGTTAAGCACAAGAAACACACATACCAAAACTAGGGTTAGGGTTCTATTAATTAGAAAGTGGTGCTTTAGCTGGAAGGTCTGGGTATGAACCACACTTTTGGCTCTTCTTTGGCTTTAGATTTGATCATAACATTTTTTGAAGGTTATTTTTTAGCATGCAAAGCAGCATGTTGCAATATTTGCTTCTATATTTATTTTGGGGCGAGTTGAACAGCGTAATCAGTCCTTGAACTTTACCCATCATCTTCCATGCCACTGGAGCCTGACCTAACGAAGGAACAACACATGAAACAAGGCGTCTTCATCTTGTTGAAACAAATGCTACCACAAACCACAACAAACCAGGCTGCAAGGACAGTTGCAAAAGAAGAACCAGGCTCTTCTGCTTCCCAGAAAACCACCTTCTCCTTCTTCTTGCTCTGCTTCCATTTTCTTTTAGACCGTACCAATACAAGTTGAATGATAATTAAACCTCAAGGCAGCAGGGACTTCTTGGAGAGAGAAACAGGCACTGAACCAGCTTCCTCCACCTAAGGGGATGCCACAATGTAAAACCAAAGTGGGGAAAGAGGAATTTAAAACTGCTTGGAGCAGTTTTACCAGCACAACATATGTACACAGGACCGGTTTAGGTTTGCTTTGCTCATGTGATGACAGCTCCATTACACACCAGCCAGGTCCAGGCTCTGCACAGCAGCCAGAGCACAGACCCCCCGGTACCACCGCGGCTCGCTCTGCTCGGTGCATTCCCCCCGTGTGTGCCATACAGCAATTCATTCATTTTAAACCAGGAAAGGCTCCCGTATTCCCAAAGCCTCCAATTCCAGGCTCAGAAACGTCTGCTTTCAGTCGCAGTGACGGACAGGCCACCACCAGCCCTCGGGCTGTAAAACAAAGCCTGAAAATTGGGCCGGAATACCCAAAGGAAAATTCCCGTTCAATTTTTACAGGATCCTTCTGACCTCTCCCTTTTCTTTCTTTTTTTCCTTTTTTTTTTCCCAACCCCAGGAATTTCAGGCCTGACATAAGGAGCGCTGAACATTTAAACCAGTTACACATCCAAAACCTATCGCTAAACGCTGAAGAATATTTTCTTCCTAATATTTTACAGCCCTTTCATTAAAGACAGAAGAAACTGTTTTGCAGAGGGGTAAAGTTTTTTCCCCCTTGCAGGGCTTTTTTTGCTGCCTATTTAGGTTCTGATAGAACATTCCATGGACTCCAGAGAGCCGGCAATCTTGTCTAAGGGGAAAATAGACATAGATTTTTAACAACAGTTATAAAAGACAAGGAAAACTCCACATGTGACAAGCATGACATATTTAGGTTCTGATAGAACATTCCATGGACTCTAGAGAGCTGGCAATCTTGTCCAAGGGGAAAATAGATATAGATTTTTAACAACAGTTATAAAAGAAGAGGAAAACTCCACATGTGACAAGCATAACACGGCCCTTTAAGAGATATTTAAGTAGCCTATATGAGTAAATTTTTTTAGAGCTTGTCTTGCCAATAAAGTATGACGATTACATATGCAGATCAGGCTTAAACCCTTACACACTGAGCACTAATATAATGATCCACAGAGATTTACACCCGCCATCTCCCATTGGTGGTTCGAGGAACAAAGGTCAGAACCACATTCATTTAAGGTTAGCTACTTATTTACCTAAACCGATCTGACATTAAGGCTGTGAGATCTGAAAAATCAGACTCGGTTTCACCTGGAATCTAACAGAACTGTGAAAAATCCAAAGCAAATGTGAGTAGATGCCGAACAGTGTGAAAGAGAAAAACCCACCCCCCCACCCTGCTCTAGTCTGCGTAAGATTTCTCCTCATAAACAGTTAAACCACATGAACTGCAGGCACTGTGTTCTCTCAGGTTAACAGTTAGCATTGTAAAAATATTAATAACCCAGGAATTTCAAAGGAACATCCAGTAAATTGAGGCTCTGCTGGTATTTGTGCAGTGCATACCAAAACAAGCCGTGCTTTAATACGCTCTGTAGGGCTGAAAAAGATCTGCAGTGTCACACAAGCTATTTCACCTACATAAATAATTTATCCTTCTGCATTGCTCATATTTTCCCGTTTTAAGCTACAGCTTTTTTTCTGCAAACAGCACAGACCTTCCCCCCTCAGATACACTTCACAATCGCGCACACACCACAAACCCCGCTGGCTAAGAACAACCCGCAGCATCTTTAACGTTAAAAAATGAAGGGAAAGAAAGGTGAAAGAAATACCCTTATCCTTCCAGCTGCTCGGCTGACTGTCCATCTCTCCACAAAGGCTCTACCCTCCAGCTGTGGTTATCAATTATGCATTCCAAGAGGGCAGCTGCAGGAGAAGGGATCCGCAGCCCGGGATGGGAAGCATGGGCTTGCGCGTCTGCAGTGCGCGGCTGCACTGGTGCTGCAGGAGGCCGGTCAGCTGACGGGGTGTGGAGCACGACTGACGCAGTGCGAGCTCTCTCCAGGCTCCTCATGCTCCAATGCAATCCCTGCCCCGTGCAGCCATTTGCTGCTTCCCTGCGTGCCGACGGAGCCGGGAGAGACGTGAGGCGGAGGGAGAAGGAAACCGGCACGGAGGGAGATGCCTTCTCCCTGCAGAGAGCCCATGCGCTGGGTTATTGCACTGTCCGTGCCATGGACAGGCTCAGCACAGGCTAACAAAAATACTGCCCTAAGAAGCTTTTCACAGGGGAGCTAAAAGTAGTCACCAGACCAGCTTTAAACGCATTGCTTTTCGAGCAGTGGTTAAACCACATTACAGACCTCCTCGATGTAAGTCTTCCCCTCGCTTCCTTAAACAAACGCCTGACTGTCTGCAAGGCTAACAGAGACCTCTTTGTAACACACCTCTCCCTTTAAATAAAAAAGGCTTGCAGGAGGACAGAATGGGACCCTTTCTGTGCCTGTAACAAAAGCAAGAGGCTCGGGAAGAACACAAGAAGTCATTTTGCTGGTATCTTTAGTCCTTATGAAGCGCTCAGCCACATGCATTCATTAAATGGAGGCTTGAGAGGAACGGTTATCTAACCCTTTACACAATCCCTACAACCAAACGCCTTCCCCTGTTCATTTTACCCTTTGCTGTCAGCTGCGGAAGTGACAATTAAACATTTCCTTCATTTAAATGAAAACAAGAACCTGAAAGTTTACACTCCTAATGCATAGAAAGTAACATACAGGCATGAGACAAGCATAAACTAGAAACTCAAGCTGAAAGAGAAGAGCTGTAAGAACGATCTTGTCCTTAGGTTTTACATCCTTGCTGAAAAGAATCTGACTGTTTTTCTGCTTTGGAGTCTGCTCTTAAGATCTGGGGCTGACAAAGTAATGCTAAAAACTCCCCAGCACTGCTCCAAAGCCTCTTAAAAATGTGATGGAGGTGGCTGGGATAGAGATCCTGATTCCATACTTACACATTAGAACAGACAATCCTATATAGAGAAAGATACCACAAAATTACCTGAAAACCCTGTTATTGCTTCAACTACTACATAAATTTAAGGCCTCCTTTGACAGCAAAAGCTGTTACATACATTTTTAACTTATACCATGATGTACATTTCGTTCACCATTTCAACAGGTAAGTTAAGGCACATTAATTACTATAGGAGGGGAATGGGAAGCGTGCACGCAAACATCAGTGCACGAAAACCTGAAGAGCTGCACTATACAAAAAGTACAAAACACATCTGAAAACGTGCTTGTCTTTGAGCTGAAATTCTTAAGACCAACTGGAAAGCACCAAAATCCGCTGTTCTCCCCCCACATTTGTTTGGATGACTGCACTGTCACTAAAACAGTCAAAAACTTGATGCTTTCAGAAAGTTCTTTCCACTAATTACCCAATACACTATTAAGGTTTCTTCATGCCTTCTTCCCAGTCCTTATATTACATACTTAAAATAGTACATTTATGCAACACATTCCTGAGCAGACATTTTGTTGTAGCCACAGCAAACAGGCAGCACCCAGAGCATGGACAAACAAGCAGCCAACTGTGTTACCAGTCCCCATTCGCCCATCTTACATGAGCCACTAACTCCCTCCACAGGAGTTTCTCCCTGCCCTCAAGATCCTCCTCTTTACTCAGTGTTCTCTCTTACCATTCCATGCAAACAATGCCTAAAGTGAAGCCTGGATCCCTCCGTACTCACATCTCTTATTTCAGGCAGTTACACCATACTCTCTACTCTACTCCTTCCTCTCTAAGCCAAGCACCAGCAGTGTCAACAAACTTCTGTGTAAGCTTTAGGGAAGTTGCACACCTATTTCTACACCAACATTTAAACAAAACCTATCCAACTAACAGGCTATGTACGAGAAGGTATTATCAGCTCACCCAGACAGCTAGAACAGACGCAATCAATCCTAAACATGTTCTTCTACAGAATGCACCAACATCCAAAGGGCTGCATGCTTGCAGGGAGAGTACTTTACTCACTGCATAGACACTAAATCACCCTGAGCAGGTGGACTGAGCAGCATTTCTGCACTGAAGAGTGTTCCCAACTTCCTATAGGAGAGCTTTCTGGATGACCACCTAACTCTGCTCTCACCTGAAGCCTCATTCAGTGCCAGCCACCTATCTGTGCCTCTGGGAAAGTTGAAACTTGCCACAAAAGTTCCATTTTCTCCCTAATTCTGCCACTCTGCAACTAACTTCCCAAAAGCCTTGCTCTCTTAGTGGCCTTAGCTTAGCTATACGTGCATTTGCAACATGAGAGCTCTAATGAGACACAGCACGTCTGGGTCGTCCCTTCAGAAAGGCTTCACTCAGGGTTAGTTGGGTTTGGGTTTTTCCTCATTCCTCCTATTCCGCAAATTCTCCACCCTGGAAAAGAAGTCTTCGTTTGTGAGTATTTACCTGGTACAGAAGAGAAGACCTGAACAAAGAATCTAAGACTACAATCAGAATAAATTAAATCAAGATTTCAGGTTGAATTACATGATATTTCACAAATAATCTGCTCCTGAAAGGAATTCCAGAGGCATTCTGAGATGTCTTTCCCCCAGTGAAAACCAACAAAACCCAAACCCTTCCTGTCTGCTAATGGCTCCATTTAACTAGAAATACAGAAACCAACACAAAATAACCACGTGATGTAAGGCTGCATTTCTAACTTCTTTTAAGCTTCACATACTTGCAATGACCTGGTTTGCTGTTACAGGATCACAAGAAGTATTTTATTTCTACCCCCATGATTCGAGACTAAAAAGGAAAGCTTCCTCATTAGTACCACACAGCCACCTTCCCAAAGCACATTCCCACTTGGAATCCACCTTTGAATTTGCTCTCTCAAGACAATCCAGGAAGTGTAAGATATTAGTAAGTAGCTGCGTTCGTGTAATTCAACTACAGCGTGCTCTGTAACAGATGTAAAAACAAGAGATCTGCAAACCCATGAGATTTAATCTGAATGTCTACAGAGCCTGTTGTTCAAAATCCTCATGAAACGAGGGTGTTCTGCCAAACCAAGAGCCTCAGGATCATTCTCAAACGTTGCTGTAACGCCCCAGGTGAACACAGCGAGAACGGTAGCGATAATGCGGTTGTGCTTTGGTACACAGCTCTGTCATGGTCAGAGGTGCGATTTTGGGCAAGGTTCCACAACAGATTCTGATTTTGTAATTCAATAATATAAAATCCTCCACATCCTACCCATCAAAAAAAAGGTTTATTTGGGAGAATTAATGATCTCTATCCAAAAGTAATGCATTATCAGTGAAGAAAGTCTGTGCAACAGAAGGGCTATGATGCGTGTTTAGTTTTCAGCGCTAAGAATACTGATTTCAACATCCAGAGGTTCTCAAAACCCGGTGCAATCCCCTGACAGGCAGAGGGTACTCGAGTTACACTCCATTTACAAACACTAGATGGCATGAAAGCCCTTTTAGGAGCGCTCCTTAGCACGCAATCCCTGCTGCATGTGCTGCTACCAGCACAAGCCCTGCGAGAAGCTGGGGCTGCTTGGGCTGTGGCAACATCCACTCTGAAGTCACACCTTAATATGCAGTATTTTTATGGGGCTCAGAAAGGTGTGTTTGAAGTCTGGAGAGGATGAAGCAGCAGGATTATCTGCCTGGAAGCCAAATAGAGCACGTACTGAGAAACGGAAGGGGGGGAAAAAAGCATCACTGTACCCAAGACAGGAGAAATTGATGGTGTTGCAGGGGGTTATTTGCTGTTAAATTGTTATAAATAGGAGTTTCTTACAAGGAGAGGTGTTTCTTTATAATTAACTACAGTTCTCAGTTTGCTTTGGTTGGTTTGTGTTTTAAATCTGTACAGCTATGAAGTAAAGCTGTGTATGGTCTGACACCACTGCAAAATAAAACAGGTTACCCAAGGCTCTGCCAGGCTGCACTAAATGAACCTCCTTCTAACCCAGGAAGCTGCTCAAAGCTCTGTATTTGCTTTACTGGAGTTTTAAAAAGTAAATGTGCAACCCTTTTAGAGGTTTTGGCTCCCTGTAGTTCACTGGGACTGGTGGAAGTTACACCTCGAGGTACACACAGACACGTTGGCACTCAGGTTAGCTATCAGAGAACAGCACTGTTAGGTAAGCGGTCAAGAACCTTCGTTTAAGTGCAGCCATAGGGCAGTTCAGATTAATGTTTCAACAAGCACCAGACATACATCAAGGCACCTGATTCCAGAAGTCTTATGGCACAGCAAGATCTGTTTCAGTTCCACTGATGGGAAGAGGGAAAAACCCAAAACAACCCCCCCAACACTCAATAAAGGTAAGACTCAGAAGGGCAAACACACGCACAGATCCACTTCTTGGCCTTGTGATGAATTATCCCTCCTTTCCGAGTGTGGAAGACCAGTGTATGTGTTAGTTCTTTGATTGCTACTTTTAAATTGTGCTTAAAGTAGAGAGGTATTAAAAGCAGACAAGTGATTGTGTTCACGGGCTGTCATTACACTCTTCGGGCAGGTCTCAGAAGTCCTGTTCTATATTATAGAGTACAGAAGAAGTGAGCAAAAAAAGTCAACAGCACAGACTGGGGAGAAAAATCTAGGACAAGTGGGCCATGGTTTTGGGTTAGTATTCTCATCTCTTTAGCTTTGAGTAAGTGTTTCTCCAGAAACAGCAATTTTCCTTTCCAAACAACACAGCACATGAAGAATTAAAACTGCAGCTGCTTTACAGTGACTCCAACACTGACAGACTGCAGACAGTGCCCCAGCTCCCCGCACACCCAGGCCAGCCCCGTGCCAGGCACAGTCCTGCCCTGTCCCAGCTCTGTGCCAACAGATGAGAGGAGGAAGACACTGTTCAACTCTCTCCTCCTCCTGCTATGGGAAATGGGTTCACGTGGAGCTCCTCTGGCAGTCTCCCACAGACAGAAGAGCAGCAGCTGTGTCCTCCTCAGACCCAAAGCAGTGATTTGTCACCCCCAGTCTGCTACATCCATGCAATGATTAAAGACATACCCTGCAAGGCTTCCTGTTAAAAGAACTAATAAAAAAAGCTAGCATATTAAGTGCAATGTTATTTTTCTAAGTAGTTTGATCTCTGAACAATTAACCCCTTGACATGAAGGATAAGATACACAGCAGCTGTTCTCTGGACAGCACTGTATGTTGGAAGTCTGAGCACAAGGAGAGAAGTCTCCACACACACAGTGTTTGAACAGTGCAGGTATCACTGATACTTCATCGCAAGGCAAAAGGGAAATGGTTCTTTCCACCCACCTGTATGTATAGAAGAGATGGAACAGAGGAATGGCAACTATCATGCAAAGTTAAATGTAAGAATTACATCTTCTACCTTATTTTCCAAACCTTATCTCAGCTGCACCAGCACCCTGATGTTCCCCTCAACGTACACCCATCTGTGTATTCCAAAACACGTGATGAATACCCACATTAGGAACGCAGTATTTTATGAACTGTGGACTGCAGCTACTGCACAAGTATACTACTGCTGAGTCAAACTACTGTTTGGCTTTCTATTTGGAACAGAGTCATTCTGCTTTTTGCAGTAGTTGTTTTTTAACAGGAATGCTTCTGGTATAAGAGCTTCTGGTGTAAGTCTTAAGTAGCAGCAGAGTGCTGTGGTATCAAAAAGCAAGTACTCCTCTAGGCTACAATAGTGGGAGTTTCATGAGGTATTCAGTTTAGAGAACACAACAATGGCCTTCAACTTTCTACTACCTAAGTAGCCTTTACTAGAAGAAAAATTACCTACACTGAAGTGCAAGTCCCACCTGAAAAATGGAAACTAATATCTCTGCTGCATATAAACCAATCTTAACATTTGCAGGATACTCAACGTCTTAATGGCACCTTTCCTAGTAACCTGAGTACTATGGCACTCATATTCATGTGCACTGTTTAATTTATACCACTGGCCTTGATCTAATGCAAGCTGCAAGTCCCATGAGAGGAGATGTGCAGGTTCTTTTCCAGACTCCAGATGTGTATGCTACACACACAGTAGCAGCAGGGGTATTTTCCTAAGTTGAGTCTAATGTCTGAATGGTGTATGAAAAGAAATGCCTCTTCAAATCACGTACACACAGCAGACAAACACCATCTTTGGCTTACTACCACGTATTAAGAGCAAGTTTGGAAGGCCACCTAATGCCCAGCCTTGCAGACCACCACAGCAGAGCTTGCAGTGAGTAGTGACTTATTTCTCCCTCAACAGATCAGCAGGAGAACTGAAGGAGAAAACTGGAGACAGTGAGTCCATCCCTGATAAACAGAAGAAAAAAAGTACTAAAGCAATCAGAATATGAGTAAGGTAAAAGTGCAGGCACCAACATTTTCTGTTACCCTTAACGAAGCTTACAGGAAGTGACTTAAAAACAGTTAAGTCATGACATGCTTAAGCTTAGCTATAAAAATATGCAGACTGGCAAACCGCAAGACAGCGTACACAGATTACCTGAAGATTTATTCAGCTTTGCTGAAAACATAGCAGTAGGTTTTTCCTTTTCTTTAACAGAAGCAGCTTCTCGCTCAGGTTCCTTCTCAAAAGCTTCTGGTTTTCCTACACTGACTATCTCTTTTTCAGCAGGTAGAGGTGAGGTATCTGTGGCCGATAAGGACATCTTGGATACTTCAGGCACTTCTTTGTCCACAGCGTCCAAGGACTTTTTCAAGGCATTGGTGTCTTCCTCAGCTTTTACTTCTACATTCTTTATAGACAGGTCACAGGGTAGCTCTGGACAAGGCCTCTTCTCACCTTGGATCACCTTACTGATCTCTTCACTTGCATCTTTGTGCATTACTTCTCTGCCAATGGCTTCTGCCAAAAACTCTGGAGTTTTAGGATGACCTAACATCACAAAGTCATCTTCCACTGTGACTGGGGAAGACTCCATGGGCGAGAGCGCTTTGTCATCTCCTGTTTTTGGTTGTGTAGCAACAGGTACATCAGCCGGATAAGCCATAGTGTTCAGCTCTTCCATCTGAAGAGGAATCTTCTCTGGCTTGGCTGGTTTTGTGGGTGTTGGCTCAGAGGGCAGAGCAGCCACAGTTTTGGAAGAGTCCAGTTCTGGTTGGAAAGACTCCAGATAAGGTTTGCCTGTGGCAGCTCCCGAATCCACCAGTTGTTCCTTATGTTCTTCATCACTTACAATATTCTCAGCTGATTTACTCTTTAAGATGAGAGATGGATCTTCGCTCGCTCTCTCTGTAAAGTCAGGTATCAGCTGGCTGTTGAACAGGTCAGACTTCCCAAACTGTGGAGACGGTGTTTCAACGAGTTCCTTGTCTTCAGGCACATCCTGAGGAACGCATTCTGTTATTGGTGTCTTTGAGTATTCTGTAAAGGATGGAGAAGCAGGTTCACCAGAGACCTTCGTTTCCTTAATCAGGTCACATGCAATAGAGATATATGGGGTCTCTGTATCTTCAGGACTGGTGCTACTCTCATGCTCAGGTTTCTTAAATGCCAAAGCCTCTTTTGCTTCTTGGGCCTGTGTCAGTGGTACATTCGCTGCCTCTTGGTACACGGGAGGTTTTTCAGTCTCTTCTTTTACATTCTCATACTTAGCAGTAGGAATAAATGTTTCTAATGGGGAAGCTTCAAGCTGCACAGCAGATGTTTCTGCACCAGCAGTCCCAGTGCTTAGCGGGGCTTCCATAACAATATCTGGCAAGACTGGTGATGGAGCAGCTTCCGAGTCTTCAAAGGAGGGACAGAGTTGTGTCACAGGTTTCAGAGGCTCTTGGACCGACTCGGAGGTTTGAACTAAATCAATCTTTGTTTCATAAGCAAGTTTTGTACATGCTGCATCATGCATCTCACTTTCATATGCTTCTTGTACTAGATCAGGAGTAAGACCTTCAGGCATATTTGCTGCAGTGTCAGATGGCATTGTTGATATACTCTCTGGTTTAGCATAGTCAGCTTCCTGGCCTTCCTGCTTGACAACTGCTTTAGTGCTAAAATTACCTTGTTCTGTGCTCGTCTGAGCTTTCATTTCTGCAATCTTTTTCTCATCGTCGGTTCTATTTTCTGAAGCACCTTCCTCTAGTGGAGAAAGAGCCTTGCCTTTGTTACCATCAGGACTCACAGAGGATTCAAATTTAGTACAAGTGATGTAAGTCTGCGAAGGTTCTTTTACAGCTTCTGGGGTACTTGGGAAAGAGCGATCTTCAGCGCTGCCTTCACTCTCTCCTTCATAATCCTTCTGCACATTCAGCTTACTTACACCATATTTCTCATCTAAACTGCTTTCTAGTTTGGCATCTGCCTTACTTCCAATATCCTCTTTCACGCTGCTCAGTCCATGACTAGCACTTTTTAGCTCCCATATTGGCTCGAATGGTTTGAAGTCTGCATATTCTTCCCTCTTCAGAGGGTCTTCTTTCAGTGCCTCTTTGTCACCGTGATCACCACCTCTGTACTTGTCTTTGTTATAGAAGAAATCCTCCTCGTTCTTCTCAAACAAATCTTGAGGAGTTTCTGGAGACATTTTCAGCTGCTCTGCAGGCGTTTTCTCCAGACTAGGGAATTCTTTAGGGCCCTCTAGCTGTGTTTCTTCTTTAGCTTGAGATAAAATGGCTGCTTCTGCTTTAGCAAATGGGGCTTCTGAGGATTTCATCTCTGAAATGTCCTTTTCAATTCCCTCTGAAAGAAATGGATTTCTTGCCTTTTCCACAGGTTCCTTATAAACCTCACTTGCATTTTCCTTGCAAGTGCCTCTTGCAGGTAATCCATCTGCGAGCGTATCAAGGGCTGAGTGCTCTTTAAAGGGATCAGCTGAGATAGGAGAGAAGGAGGGAAGAGAAGGAGCAGTATCAAGCGGGACTGCAGTAAAATCCTCTTGACCAAGCGACTTAGTGCTACCTGGCTGCTCCTGCAAGTCCAGAACTTTTTCTGTGACCATGGACAGAAAGGAAAGTTAGAGAATGCAAGTGCTCTTTAAAGTCAATGCAAACGTTCATGACAGGTTCACATGATGTTAGTTATTAAGAGGTTCTTCCAAGTTCTACCATAAACACTATCACCCATTAAAGCATGGGGTAAAGTGTGCTATTCTAGTTCACTTCTTCTAGCAGAGAAGTATGCAAGAGGCTAGAGAAGCAGCAACTTTATGCAGCGCAGAGATCACAGTAAAGCTGAAGATGCCAGACAAGTACAGAGCATCCAAGTACAGCAGGCAATATTAACAAAGTAAGAGAGGGAGGCTGGCAAGGTGAGACAGACAGAGGGCATGTGTGGATGCTTGTGCACAGACACACGCATAAATGTGCATGAAGTCTATTTTTGACATTTTTATGGGAATTTGGCACTGTAGCTAACAAAAAGCATTACATAAATACTACAGTTACATATTTCACTTACGTAAAGTACTGCAGAAAGTTACTATGGATTAAATCTTTCTGCTAAACCAGTAAAGCAGCTATGCTTTGATGTGTTAACCTGTTAATAATATCAACTTCTCTCCTAAATCAAGGGTCCAAGAATTCACAGATGGCTGTGGCTTGGTCACACAACGGTTCACCATGTCAAGAAATGAATGTGTATTAAATCCTTGAACAGATCAACTGGGAAGTCACAACATGGAGCAATGTGATGGAGGCTATTCTTGGACCCATGCTCACTTTGAGTTAAGGCAGACTAGTTGGAAAGGGTTAATGTGGTCAGAAATGCAGGATGTATTCAGACAAAGATGAGCAGAAAGAACTTGCCTGCAGAGGAGTGCATCAGAGGCGCAGATGTAGCAGGAAGAGCAAAAAGGGTCTCATCTGAAAAACAAACAAATAACCTCAGCAGAAATAAAGGCTAGGTTGAAGAGGGGAGAAAGCACACAAGCACTCAGTTCCCAGCAAGTCAAACAGATCCATAGGCAACATCTACACCCACAGAGAACCACAGACCTAGGTACAAGCCGGGTAATTTGGGAGAGACAACACTTGGATTTCTCCATTTACAAAGGGGTATTCACTGAGGCAACTGAGGGACCTCCACCCTCCAAGCCAGTGACCAAGCTCAGGGTAAGATACACCACAGTAGCTACTCTTCACTTGCATTCTCCAAATGTCCACACTACTGAGCAGCTACAGTGCCTCTAGCACCAGAAAAACAACCTGCCACTGACAACGGCTCAACCCGCTCACTTTGTCAGAGGGTCTCCTAATGCTGACTTGGGTGAGAACAGCAGTGAGACAGAGACTCAGCCGAAACCTGTGAGAAGTGACTAAAGCAAGCTCTGAAACTCCCCACAATCAGAGCACTAGTCAAGCATGCCAATACTGATCAAACCAGTAACAGTAAATGACTGTACTGTCTGCTTCATGTTTAGGTCTTTAGTATTTTCATAGAATCATTTAGGTTGGAAAAGCTCTTTAAGCTCATCCAGTCCAACCATTCCCAGCCCTGACAAGGCCACCACTAACCCCTGGCACTGAGGCCTCGGCTCCACGGGCTGTGAACACTTGCAGGGACGGTGACTCCAGCCCTGCCCTGGGCAGCCTGTTCCAATGCCTGAGCACCCTCTGGGCAAGGAATTGTTCCTCAGCTCCAGCTAAACCTGCCCTGGGGCAGCTTGAGGCCGGTTCCTCTTGTGCCATCCCTTGTTCCTTGGGAGCAGAGACCAGCCCCCTCCTGGCTCCATCCTCCTGTCAGGCAGCTGCAGAGAGCGATCAGGTCCCCCCTGAGCCTTCTCTTCTCCACACTAAACCCCCCAGGTCCCTCAGCCCTTCCCCATCACACTTGTGCTCCAGGCCCTGCACCAGCTCCGGTGCCCTTCTCTGGCCCCGCTCCAGCACCTCAATGTCTCTCTTGCAGTGAGGGGCCCAGAACTGACACAGGGTTCGAGGTGCAGCCTCACCAGTGCCCAGCACAGGGGGGTTACAACATAGATCAGCTTCCAAATGAAGGCATTAGTTTTAATGCCTTCTTCAGCATGATCCCAGGAGCATATTTGGATTTGCTGTATTTGTTTTATCCCAATATTACACAAGACATCCCCAAGCTCTCCGATTTCCACTCAGAGAACTAATAGAAGGAAGGAGATGCTTCTTCCAAGCTAAGGAAGTCACCACCTTCCCTCACTAATGCACGATGGCGAGAAGCTCCACAATCCCAGAGTTTCATATAGCACATTACCCGAAGTAAAAGCATACAAAGATGGTATTGCACTAAGCTAAATGAAGCATTTAATGAAAAGCCACTCCAGAAGCAGCAATACCAGCCATCATTAGGAACCAGGCAAATTAAAACCAGGCCTCCTCTGCATTTCTACATCAGCAGCAGTGTTTTTCACAGGTCCATCATGGCCTGTTGGCATTAAGTGAACGTAAAAGCAGGAACATTTTGGTAAATGTGTTTTATTCCGTAGAACGCATGAAGTTTTCAAATTAAGGCTGTAAAAGCCCATTTGCAATTTACATCAATTGTATTAGCAGAGTGCAGAATTGTATTAAAGCATTTCAATTAGATTCTGAATTTCCAGTAGAGACATCAACAATCTTTAGTTTTGCTCTTTGCTTGGACAAAACCAAGTACTAAAAAAGAACTATTAATAAAAGCAAAGAAAAAGAGAAGCTATTGATTTTGAAAGATGCAAGGCCAGAAGTGAGGAACATGGTAGAGCCACCAGCATATACAGAACAATCCATGCCGTGCTGCAAAAGCAATGCCACTTCTAGATACTCATGACCTGTTGGGCTTGAGTCAATCCCACCAGGAGTTTCCCAAAAAACAAGTCTCCCAACCTACATTTCCTGTCCTAATATACACCCAGTTGGTTTTGTTTCACAGAACATCGTTATTCCCCAAGTAATGTTTATAATCCACAAAATATACCAAGATAAAAGAAAACAGAGTAACAAAGACAGAGTGTAGGGCTTGGAATTTAGGAGCTTCCTCAAGTCCTACTGGGCCGAAGGGATTTCTGTTCAGTTCTCTAGAAATGACATTTTCCGATTATGGACCACCCAGAGAGAAACCTCAATTCCAAATTTAGAACACATTAAAGCAGTGTTACAGCTCCAGTGGTGGTAAAAGCTTTTAAGGACAAAAACCACACTGGAGGACAACCGATCAATATGTGACAGCAAGTCCCAGATCCGCCGAGCTCACCCGCACACCGCCAAGTGCCGCCGCACACCTCTCGCTCCGGGGGACGCTCGACTCCCCCTGCCCTGCTCATGGGGATCTCCCCCACAAGCAGGCTGGTCATAGGGGGCCCATATCCCCATGTTACAGCCATCTGGTTTGGAGGGACATGAGGGGCTTCAGTGGGAGCTCAGCTTGGGACTAGCCAGTCCAGAGAGCTGCGCTGCCTTCCTCAAGTGAGGCTTTTAGCAGGAACATCAGAGGTTTTCCTTCAGTTCTAGTGTGTGCCGGGCACATCCGGGGTTACTGCTGAGTCACAGAATAGTTTGGGTCAGAAGGGACCTTAAAGCTCCTCCAGCTCCAACCCCTGCCATGGGCAGGGACACCTTCCACCAGAGCAGGTTGCTCCAAGCCCCTGTGTCCAACCTGGCCTTGAACACTGCCAGGGATGGGGCAGCCACAGCTTCTCTGGGCACCCTGTGCCAGCGCCTCAGCACCCTCACAGGGAAGAGCTTCTGCCTCAGAGCTCAGCTCAATCTCCCCTCTGGCAGGTTTGAGCCATTCCCCTTGTCCTGTCCCTACATCCCTTGTCCAAAGCCCCTCTCCAGGTTTCCTGGAGCCCCTTTAGGCCCTGGAAGACTGTCATAAGGTCTCCCCTGACCATGAGGGTTTGCACCAAGCAGCAGCACACTCTTCTCTCAACATTATACCTAAATGGAACAAGCAAACATCTCCTGACCACAACTGCAGAACTGTGTCCCTGAGTATGTGTACTGGACGCTGATGCAGCTGAAGCACCTCCTTATGTGTTGGTTGAGTATGTGGACACCACTACCCCGTTCAATGTAGTGGAGGTGCTGTAAAGAGAAATAAAAGATGGGAAAAGAAAGAATCCAGCGGGGTAAGGAGGCAAAGAGGAAAATGCACAACAAATCCCTTAAGATGTACTACATTTTGTGTCCAAAGCCCAACTGCAATCTCTACCAAAAATTCTACATTTAAAAGCCTTTGAGTACTTCCCAACCCCAGAGAGAGGACTCAGTTTCTGGTGAGGAACACTGGGTTTACAAGCATGGGCACTGATTTTCCAGTGTTCCATTAAGACAGCACAACGCAGAAACTCTTCCTTAAGTTTGCCTTCCATTTACTCAACACAGCAACATACAATAGCTGTGCTAGTCACTGGATTCCCAGGTTCTCTTAATGGAAGGATATTATGCCCACACCCAGGCTTTATTTTCCACACATAGCTGGAGTGTGAACAGAGATTACATAAACGCAGCATTTCCTAACCAGCCAAGGAGAACCACCCACCTTCCCTCCACCCACCACAGAATGGCATTTTCCCTGCTGAAAGGAAGAAGATACAAGGACTTTTTCCTGCTGTGGGCCCTGTATAACCCCTCCAGGCAAGGAAAGAATGCTGCAACCTGCACTGAAGAATCCTCACCTTCGGTGTTGGAGGGAGAAACCTTTCAGAAGCAGAACTCAGTTGTGCTTTGGTAGATGAGAGGAATTGAACGCAGCACCTCTCAGATGTTGCCTGGCACACAGCAGGATTGTCCAGGCTCAAGGGCAGACCCCGGGGAGTCGGCAAACCACATCAGCCAGCCCCGCAGAACACTCCAGGGAGCCACTGCCTCTTCCCACCCATTGCTGAACAGAAGCACTAGTAACACCTGACAACTGTAGTGAATTTGGTAATAGAGTATTGCACACAGTGGAAAAACTTCATTTGTAAAAGAAGGTGAGGAGGATAGATCACCAAGGGTGGCTTCTCCTATTTGCCTACCAATGGCACAAAGCAGGTGATCCAAACAACCAAGCAGGACACCACTACCAGAATCAAGTGAAATTTCACAATATACAATCTAAATAAAATTATTGTTTAGTAAAGGTACATACTCAAAACTCCCTTCTTGACACACAAAGTGGGCCTCTGCTACAGCAGAGCTTCACCCGAAGACACAAAACCTAAGAAGCCTTCAGTTTTTACAGATCGTAGCAGAATGAACTCGGTAAGATGAACTCTTCCATTACTGTCTCCACCAGAAGACAGGTTTTGTTTCGTGAAACACAGAAGAATGAGCTCTCAAAACGAACAGCGAATCTCCAGGAGAAAACAGGCTTTACTCCAAATTTTACCTGCCAAAAGCACGTAATGGTGCGGGTTAGTAACTCATGCCTTGAGCATTCCAGTTAGGAGCAAGGCAGAGTTCCTATAGGGGAATGGTGTTACTCTGTATTAGTTAGGGATTACTTTATGTTACTGGAGTAGTGCAACCCATGGTTGTTAAAGAGACCTCTACAGACAGACTCCACCTTGCCCAGGTGATGTTGCTGCCTGCAGTGAGTTACTAACATTATATTCAAGCATATGCACCCGCACTTCACCAAACCAGTGCTGCATGACTGCTGCTCGCCTGACAAGAGAGAAAGTGCAGTCTTGCTCATCAGCACACACTCCTCTGGCCTTGTATTTTAATATCCACGTATACGAACATATCCCCCTAGTGTGAAAGGAAAAGCTTCCAAGGAACAGCAGAACAAAGTGATGCACAAAGTGATTCACTCGGATCAAATCCCCATTTTTAACCAAAACCATTCTGTAAATTTTACCTTGGCTTTTTGCAAATTAAATATTCCCTAAAACGAAATAAGAGGCCACCCACAAACAACCCTGCAGCTTCTCATTAGCACAAGCTCTCATACTTTAAAACTTTGTACAGTGGTTTTAGCCAAAACTTAAGCTCCACCACCACAAAAGAGATTTCAGTTTTGTTTAAAAACAAAAACCTGACACCAACATGACAAAGAGGTGTCACTTTAAACTCTCAGTTTAATTTCTGCTGACTGCCCACTAACTGGTGTTGTTACAAGGTATTACCAGCACAAAACTGCGATATCAAAGTTTTGGATTAAAAGCAGAGAAATAACTGGAGAGACTTCCCAGACAAGTAAGAAAAAGAAAGCTGCAAAGATTTCTGGAGAATGTTTAAATGCAAAAGTAGTAAACTGACAACTTCAAAAAAGGCAAGTTATGGAAAAACTGCCTTTCCACCCCCAAATGTTTGCCAATAGAAAGCACAGGACTGAAGGCTCGTCACAAAAAATAAAACCTCAGCAGG